>NW_025795168.1:0-4597 GCF_021613505.1 Equus quagga
AAAAAACAAAAACCAAGAGGTCTTACAGAGATGAAGACTTGCAGCCTTCCTCAAAAAGAATCCTCAGGTAAGAAGTAAACAAAAACCCCTTATTTCTTCCACTGAACACAATTGCTCCTCTTTTGGACATCTTCTTGAAATAATATTAAAGCAAACAAGCAGGATCAACAATAAATGGAGAGTCATGCACAGGACCAGACATAATCGGAAGCGTGGGGAATTATAATGAGTGGTTCTTCAATTGCATAAGATGGACAATTCTTCCTGTCGGGAAAGTACGCTTTTTTTCCGTGTGAAAGCAGACAGAATGTCAAACACAGGTTGAATTGGGCTATGTGATTTACATACAGATTAATCCGTTATTAGTCTAAGTGAGAATCTTGATTCAGCAAGACGGTATTTATCATCCAATCGCTTTGCTCACATAATCCGAGTGACTTCATAACTTTAATTGTATTGCATGTTCTAGAAATACTGCCTGTGAATACACCCTGTTTGAAATAATTAGGTGGTAATTAGCATTACAAGTTTCATTTAAAAATACTATCATTAGAGAGATTGCTAAATGAATTACCTGGCGCTGGGGAATAGATTTTCTTGGCGTAAATACCTTTCTCCACAGAAGGTGCAGTGATGTTAAGGGCGTTCTAGAGCCTGTATTAGTTTGAAATCACTACTGTAGGACATTACCACAACTTTAGAGGCTTAAAACAACATAAATTTGTTATCTCACACTTTCTCACAAATGTGTTATCTCACAGGACAGAAGTCTGGCAGATTGACTGGGTCTTTGTTTAGAGACCCAAAAGTTCAAAATCAAGGTGTTGACAGGGCTGCATTCCTTTCTGGAGGCGCCAGGAGATAATCGCTTGCGTTGCAGGTTGCCCCCAGAATTCTGTTCCTTTCTGTGGGAGGACTGAGCTCCTGCTTCCTCCCTGGCTGTCAGCTGAAGGCCATCCCCGGCTTTCAGAGGCTGCTCACAAGCCTTGGTTGATGGCCCCTCCGTCTTCACACTACCAAAGGCAGGTTGAGTCCTCATGCTTTGAATCTCTTCTCCCTTTTCTTCTGCAGCATCTCTTTGACTTCAGCTGAGAAAAATTCTCCAATTTTAAGGGCTCCTGTGGTTTGACTGGGCCCACCTAGAAAGTCCAGGATAACCTCCCTATTTCAAGTTCTTTAACCATAACCACGTTTGTAAAGTCTCTTTTGCTACATAAGGTGACATCTGCACAGGTTCCAGGGATCAGGGCACGGATATCTTGGGGTGTTTGGGGGGCATTATCAATGGCTCATGGAGCCTGAGCCACATCTGTGCTTCATTTGGTCTATCCTTTCTTCTCAGAAATGGTAGTGGTATAGTAGTAATTTCTCTTTCTTTTGAGGTATTGACTGTCTCCATCAGAAAAAGGACAACTGAATGCTTTAATATTTAGGGCATATTAAGATGGTACAATAGGCAGAGAAAGGAGAATTCCTGTTAAGTAACTGGTTGATATTTTTGAAGGAGGTATCTCAATGAGCTGTTGATTTTTAAAATATTGGCTCGTATAGTGATTGAGTGTTTATTGATTGAAGAAATTTTGTTTGTGTGTTATCTGTCTCTTATAAGTTCATGAATGCAAGGACAATGTCTGTCTCATTCACTATTGAATCCACAGAGCGGGGAAGGGGGCCTAGCTTGGAGTTTCTCAGTAACTACTAGAAACATATTTATTGAATGAAATTCTTATATAGAAACTATGATGAAAACACTTGATGGTGCTTGAGAACTCAGCAGTGAGACAGACGGACATGGTCCCTCCCTTCCTGATCTTAAACAGACATTAATAATTATATAACTAATAAATTAAAATGAGATAAAACAGAGAATCTTAAAAGCGGTACCCATGCACCCTAACCATTTTATTTTAGCCTCGAGTATACAATTGTCCACCAATATTTTGATGTAAGGCCAAGATCTTTCCTTTGCATAGGGTTGGCGGAATGAAGTTCTGCATCGTCTTTCTTACATGAATCATACCCCAAATGCATCTCCTATAATTTCAATTTTTGCTTCTCTTAAATGGAGTGAGGACTCAAGATCAGGGGTTGGCAAACTATGGCCAGAGCCAAATCTGGTTTGCCATCTCTTTTCATTCAGCCCTGAGCTAAGACTAACTTTTACATTTCTTAAATGGTTGAAAAAATTAAAAGAATAATATTTTGTGACACGTAAAAGTGATGTGAAATTCAAATTTCAGTGCTCATAAGGAAACTTTGGTTGGACCATAGCCATGATCTGTCATTTAGGCATTATCTATGACTGTTTTTACACTACAGTAACAGAGTTGAATAGTTGTGACAGAGATCCCATGGCCTGGGAAGCCTGAAATATTTACTGACTCTTTAGAGGAAAAGTTTGCTGACCCCTGCTCAAGATACTTGAGAAGCAAATCGAGTACAGAAACCTAGTAGATTCCTCTCCCAGTTATTTTCTTGGTGTGTGTGTATGGGGCGGGGGTGTCCATTAGGGGCCAGTAGGCTACTTTCTAGTGTACTTCATCTTACCTATCGATAAGTTTTTGGTGACTTCACTTTATCAAATCTTTCCAAACATTCAATTTATTTTTCATAGGAACAGCTCTTTCTTATTTAATCCATTTCATCAACTTACACTGTCCTTAATTAAATTACACAATGATGCTAACAGGTGCAAATTGCCATAAATCGGTTTGGAGATGAATATGACTAACAAACCACCACGATGTACACTTTAAATAGCTTACAATTTTATGTGTCAATTATACCTTAATAAAGCTGAAATAAAAAAACAAAATGAAACTTTTAGAAGGAAAAGAATTCAGTTTGGAGATGAGCACAGCTGACTCCTGGTGAGTATCCATCTCTACCGGTGGGGGCAGCAGTGAGCGCTGTCCTGGAGGGGAGCCACTAGCCTTCAGTTACAGACAGCCAGGTAGGTCATCTGGCCATACGTTTTAGGGATGAATGGAGAGGTCCGCTTAACAAAACAAGCTGGTTGGTCAAGTGGAGGTCCGTGATGTGGGTTTCTGCTTCGTATAAGACTTGGTCCAAATTGAACACAAATTTTTATATTATAATTAGAACCATGCTTTTGTAGATGTCATGTCGGTATCCCTCATGCAAGGTGACCTGCATCTAGAAAATTGAATTTTCAGCCTTATTAGTGTGGGGAACTCTTTCATGTTACAGAATCTCGACTCTCTAGCTTAAGAGACGTTCTTGCTAGAGTTCTCAGAACTTTGATTTGACTTTTGTAAGGACTCTGTCTTCCAACCAATATCAAAGTGAAATACTTTACCCAACTCTGTGAAGAATTTAGTCAATAATTGTAGTTGTTCTCTGTGCTTTCCTCAGAGAGAATTTTCCCCATGTAATCTCTTATTTCAGCAGAGAGTAGACATGAAATCTCCTTAAAAATATTAAAAAAATATGCTCAGTCATATTATTTGCCCTTTTAAACCAATATTCTTTCCCTTGAATATTAATTTCAATTGATTAAAATGAGGGCAATCATTGCAAAGTGTAACAGAGAATTAAAAACTAGCTTCTCAGCCAGATACAGGTGTTAAAAATAGCATTGATGTGGATTTGCTGTCACTTTCAGTTTAGAAACTTTGTCTTTGCATATTTCAATGGTTTCTTTAGCCCTGAAATGTCACCACTTCAATGAACAACTGGCCCATTTTATGTTGTAAGGCCCTGGGATTCTAGAGGCAAAAGCAACCTCTATCCATCTTTTCTAATTTTCTTCAGTAGGGACAGGATGAAAAAAGCATAGCATTAAGGAAGGATCTTTTCTTTCTTTTCAGTTTCCCTCTCTGGAGCCGGGTTAAAACGTAATGTGGTCATTAAAAGGTTATCTAGTGTAACAAGCTCCCCGCCAAAGGCTCTATTCCTTTGTGGGTTGTTTTATGAAGTAGCTCATGGCTGACAATCAGTGAACTAAATCCTTCGACAAGGAGAGATTTACAAGGACTTGTCTACAGAGACAAAGTGTTTCTACAGACTTGAGCAGGGCTGGGACCAGAGATTAGCAGCCCTGCACGTAAATACAGCTTGCTGCTTCTGGATTCCCAAACTGGGAGCTTTCAATAGCCATGCCATGTTAATATGCCTATGGAATTGAGTTCTAAGTACTGACTGTATGACACAAGATTCGTATGGCTTCTAGGATCTATGGATGGGTTAAAAGGGCTTCTCCAGACACACGTTGCAACTCTGGGGCTAGTTTTCTTGGTCTCTTGGGAAGCTATGGCGCTTAAACCACTCTTCCACCCTGCTCCCCCATCACTGAGGAAGGGGCTACCCAATTAAGTTTTCACCCCAGGCTCTTTTCTCCTGGTTCCAGACTGTGTATTGTCCTTTGATAGGTGTCCTTTCATAGGTGATAGGTATCTCCTGTCAAGTTTGTTAGGTATTAGGAGTGGCGATAACAGTGACTGTAGTGTGCTCGTGGAAATTTCTGTGGTCTAAATGTCTGTGTCCCCCCCCAAAGTCAGTGTTGAAATCCTAAGCCCAATGTGATGGCATCAGGTGAGGGCCTTCTTCCTGGTTGCAGACTTCTTGCTGCATCCTC
>NW_025795169.1:0-9600 GCF_021613505.1 Equus quagga
ACGTCTTGGTGTGGGCCTCTTTGGGCTTATCTCATTTGGAGCTCTCTGTGCTTCCTGTACTTGGATGTATGTTTCCTTCCTCAGGTTAGGAAAATTTTCATCTATTATTTCTACAAATAAATTTTCTGCCCAATTTGTCTCTCTCTTCTCCTTCTGGGACACCTATAATCCGAATGTTAGCATGCTTGATAGTGTCCCAGAGTTCCCTTAGACTGTTCTCATTCTGTCTAAGTCTTTTGTCTCTTTTCTATTATGCTTGGGCGATTTCCTCTCATCTTTCGTCTAGCTCACTGATCCGTTCTTCTGCGTGCTCTACTCTGCTATTGAGTCCTTCTAGTGAATTCCTCATTTCCAGTATTGTAGTCTTCATTTCTGATTGTTTTGTTTCTATATCTTCCAGTTCTTTACTGATGTGCTCACTGTGGTCATCCATTCTTCTCCCCATATCTGTGAGCATCCTCATGATATTTTGTTTGAACTCTTTGTCGAGTAGGTCACTTGTTTCTGTTTCGTTTAGTCCCTTTTCTGGGGTTTTGTCCTGTTCTCTTGCTTGGAAAGTATTCCTTTGTCTCCTCATTATTCCTCTTTCTCTGTTCTTATTTCCATGTATTAGGTGAGTAGGCTATGTCTCCTGATATTGGAGAAGTAGCCTTATGTATGAGATACCTTATGAGGTCCAGCAGTGTGCTTCTCTCTTGTCACCAGTCCATAAGACCCAGGAGTGACCCCTTTGTGGGCTGGCTGCTTGTGTCCTTCTGCTGTGGCAGGGTTGCTCCCACTGCAGGTACCTAGGGAGTCTAGTCTTTCCTTCCCTGGCCAGCTGTTTGTAAATCCAGCTTGGGGAGCCTCAGCACTGTTGGCTACAATGTCTATCAGCACACTCCTATTGAAGTTTTCCTCTTAATTGGGTTGGTACCTAGAGTAGCTGGTTGCTAGGCTCAGGGGCTTACAGTTGTGATAGGCCTCAGGCCTGTAAGGCTGTTGTCAGTTCTCTTAGGAGTGCAGCTGAGTGGGGCTGGCCCTTAGCATAGGGGCACTCAATTGTTTCAGGCTTTGGACTGTGGGGCTGATCCTTTTTATGGCTATTTCTGAAGCACAGGTCTTCTGCCACTGAAAAGCCTCACCCCCCACAGGACTACATACACTGTCAACACAGTCCTGGTCTGTGCATACTTCTCAACCCCCTGGAGCATACCCCAACACCACAGTGCAGAGGCCCTCACTTCTCCACCAATGCCCTCCACAGTTTACCTGGTCCTCACACAGGCCTTGCCCCACAGAGACAGACACCCTTCCCTGCTTGCAGAGGATCAAAGCACCCAGTCAATGCAGGCTGAAAAGTAGCCAGAGGGCTTGCTGTTAGGTAGGACAGGTCCCTAGGTCAGTTTACCTCACCTGGCTGAACTGGATTAAATCTGTGCTCTAGTGGGCATGGCAGACACCTGGGCCTGTTAAGGCCAAGAGATGAACCTCAATGGCACCCACCGGGGTCTGTGTCAGCAGGCCTGGACCAGCTCAGAACAATGGCCCCCACCAATGTCTCAGTCTCCGGAGAGGTCCCTCCTCTCACCAAGATGCCCCTAGAGCCCACCAGGTGAGTCTCGTTTCACTAAAGGACTGTCACCTTTCTCTCTGGTGATTTTAGGTGCTGCAATGAGTGAGTTTATGTGTGGGACCTTTATGACCCAGGTCTTTTCAGCTTTCAGCAATAGCTTTTCTAGGGGTATCCTTGCTGCAGTTAATAGCCAGCAAAGCCAGACAGTAAGACCCCCGTCTCAGTTGGGCTGAGTCTGAAGTATGCTTATAGCAGTATCGCCCCCCACTCCACACCTCACTCCGCCAGGGAGGGCTGTGTACCTTAGGGTGTCTCCCACCTGGCCAGCTGAGAAGCTCCACTGCTCCCAAAAGTGGCTTTTTTCCTCTCCAGCAGGAATTTCTGCCTCTTCTGCCTTAGTCAGGACTGTCCCTTGTGGGAGTTCTTTTTGTCCAGTTTTCAGTTTTCATTCCAGGATAATTTTTCCAAAAATAGTTGTAACCTGGTTGTGTTAGTGGAAGGAGATGAGTTCAAAGTCTGCTCACACTGCCATCTTGACGAGATCTCTATACTTCATTTCTAAAACTAAGCCTGAGATTCTGATTAGGAAGATAGAGAATCCAGCAATTAGAAAAGAGAAGTCTTGGAGGACCTAGGCTGCCCCAAGCCACCTTCTTCTAAGTCCTGCATTCGACCAAGAAATGCAGCTTCCAGGACCAGGATAGAGCCTGAGGTTCAGGGACAATATTCCAATGTAGTTTAAGGGGAGAGCCACCTTGCCACCTTACCCCATATTCCAATTTTCCATGTGTGGCCCAAGATAAAGTTCCTTAAATCGATACAAAATGGATGGGAAGATTCCTCAGTGCTTCTGCTAAGAAACAGAAGCTGTATAGACATGGTCCTCTTCCTGAAGTACCATTTAGCAAACCTAGGCCTTTAAAGGTAATTAAAATATTTGGGTCAGGGAGTATTGTCAAACTGTGTACCCCTAAATGGAAAATATTAATAATCCATGAAGCACACCAATAATTTCATGTACCTTACTATCTAACAAAAAAGTCTAAGATATGTATTTTGGGTCTGGGTCCAATTGGAGGTGGGGTTTTTTTTGTACTTATTTTTTTTTCTCCACCGTTATATATTGGATAGAAGTTGGTTGCATTTATCATTTTCCCACCCGTTGGAAAATCAAGAAAAGCCATATCTGGACCAGATTGAGATTGCACTAAAGAATTAATAAACACTCCCTAAAGATCCTGAATGAAGAACAATGGCTCTGTGAAGTCTCCTTTCAATGCAGTAGTCATGGGGAGAAGATAACTGTTGCTGTGTTAGGCAAGTTCATTTTTGGAATTTTATGTGTATGTGTTAGGTAGAACAGGGAAGGAGTATAAGTGATACCTACTGGGATGATAGCCCTGATATTTTTGAGAATGGCCTCTCCCTTCCATCCCCATGCTTCAGTGGTTGGACTCTCAGCAGCCATGGTTTGAAATTATAACACAGCCCTTTGTCCACATTTGATTGGTTCAGAGGTGGTGCTCTGACACAAACGTGGCCAAAATCCCTGTGGCAGACCCTTTTGCTATCTCATCAGCTCAGTGATGGCTGTCTGACCCAAGCTGGGACTATCGAATATTAGGTCAGAGAGAAAGAGATCATGCTTTTTCTCATGACTGAACCAGTAACAAATAGAGCTATTCCAGACCATAATTTTCCACCATGTGGACTGAAGAGGTGAGGAAGGAAGAGAGAGGAATTAAGGCAACACTCAGAGCAGAGTAGAGATGAGAGACAGAAAGGCTAGTTGTATTCAGGTCCCTGCTTCCAGCTGGCTTCTGGGGTCCCAGTGTCTCCTGTCCTGGGGTGCTGTGATCCACTCCTTAAATCAAATCTTCTTTTTTGCTTTAATTTTAGCAGGTTTCTGCTACTTACAATCAAAAGAATGTTAACTAATGCAGTCTATTAAAGTGACTAACATCCAATACGCCACATTTATGGTAATAGGTTTAATATAATGATTTGTTATGCAAACAAAAACATGGAAATACCTTTCTTAGCCTATAAGCTTCTTAAGTGAAAGAACTATAATTTCTCTTCCTCCTCTTCCTCTTTCTTGCATTCTCCTCATTTTTGTGCTCTTGGGGCCTAGCAAGTGCCTGACATCAATACATGCTCAATTAATGCTTAATGACCTGAACTGAACATAAGTAAAAAGGAAAGTAAGAAAGAAATTCCTCCCAAATCCCACCACTAAGTGACTCACACCATTTCATTTCTCCCTGGGCCCAGATTTGTCCACAACTTTCATCATTTTTATTGAAGTGTAATCCCAGGACAGACTCAGTTTTGTATTCTACTTTTCTTCAATAACAAAGTATTATACATACATTTCGATGTTCACAACCTTCAAAATTGCTATTGCTATTATTATTGCTTCAATAATGGGAACGATAATTTAGAAAGTGTTTATACTGAATATTTCATAAGGCAAACAGAAATTGAAAGTACTTTCATCACAGTCAACAAGGCAAATTCTCTCCTCTCTTGCTGCACTGTCATCCCTTGTACAACCACTCAAATCCAACTCTAATCCAACTTTTCTCAAATACCAAACCTGCTCCTGCACTTCTGAATGTGGCTGGAAAAAACCCACCACCACACTGACCAGTCTCACATTCATTTCTGATCACTAACCCTCAGGGGGTCCATGATGCTGGGCTGCAATCATTCCACACTTCCCCAGTCTATTCACATTCCCATTCTCCTAGGGGATTGTTTCAGTATTTTACCTCCAACCTCTAACATCGTCCCCTCAGCCTCTATCTGACCTGATGACCTTGCACTTTCTTTCACTGAGAAATAAGAGGCAATCAGAAGAAACCTCACAAGACCTCCTCTCCTTATTTTCCTCCATTTGTTCTGATCCACTCTGCCTGTCCTCCTGTTACTAGGAGTGAGCTGAACATGCTCTTCTTTAAGACTAGCTCTTTCTTGGTGCTGATTCTATCCTCTCTCACCAAGTCAAGGATTTTGCTCCAGTAATTCCCTTCATCCCCACCACCTCCATCTCTTGCATCACTCTTATTTTCTTCTTTACAGGACTCTTCTCATTAGACTACAAATGTGTCATTACTTCTTTCCTGAACAAACACACACATGCACACACATGCACACAGATGCATGTGCACACCTGAAAACCTCCTCATCACAAATTTTACCTTCTACCTACTGCTCCACTTCTTACCTTCCTTTTTAAGCAGAATTCTTTCAGTCCAATTGTTCTCAAAGTGCACTTTGAGAAGCAGAGTCAGCATCAGCATCACTGGGAGCTTTTTCTAAATGCAAAATCTTGGGTTCCACCCAGATATAGTGAATCAAATATTCTGGGGTTAGGGCTCAGCAATCTGTACTTTAACAAGCCTCTCTGGTGAGTCTGCCACATGCTAAAATTTGAGGACCACTCTAGCATACGATTTCTGACTCCAATTTCTCTCTTCTCCTTTTCTCTTAAACACATTCCAGCTAAGTTTCAAATCCCTGCATTCCACAGAAACTGCTGTGTCAAGATCAAGAATGACCCCTGTTCATGGGAGCCACGTTTCTCATTGTCAGAGAGGAAAGTTACAGATCAGCAAGGCCAGGAAGCTAGAATGAACCCTGCGGTACTGGAGTAGAGTAAGAGACACCGTATGGACTTAGGATTAACTTAATATAAGTTTATATACATATGGATGGATAGAAACAGAAACAATGGTAAATATACGTGTACAGATGCAAGAGCCTACTTGCACATATTATCTAGCTCTGTCTGCTGAGAGGGACTGGGAGCAATGACACCCCAGTAGCAATGAGCACACTCAAGGCCTTGATTTTGGTTTCTAATACTGTTCTTCTACAAATGGGACCAGGGTACCTTGAAGAAATGGCAGATCTTAGGGCCAGGATGGGGAAAATACAAGATGAGTCAGAGTATAATACAGTTCTAGAAAGCAAAAAAGTGCTTAAAAAATGTTCTTTAGTCCAGGACACCATAGGCCCTGGTTTTCTTTTTATCTCACTGGTTAATTGTTCTGAGTCTCCTGTGCTGACTCCTTCTCATCTCTCTGACCTCTAAACATTGTAGTGCCCCAGGGCTCAGCCCTTGGACTTGTTCTCTTTTCTGTCTACAGAACACTCCCTGGTGACCGCATCCAGTTTGATTGCTTTCAATACTATCTGCAGATTCTGAAATTTTTATCTTGGCCAGTCCTCTACCCTGAGCCCAGAGTTGTATATACAATTTTCCACTTGGGATTTCAATTTGGATGCCAACAGGCAGTTAAAATTGACCAAAACTGTGCTCTTCTCACAGTCTTCTCTGCCTTCATGAATGACAGTTTCATCCTTTTGGTTGCTCAGGTCAAAAACTTTGGGATCATCTTCACTTTTTTTCTTTTACCTCACATCTGGTCCATTAGAAAAATTCAGCTCTACTTTCAAAATATATCCAGAACCAATAACTCCTCACCACCTCCATTGCTAGCACCCAGGTCCAAATCACCATTATTTCTCATCTAGATTCCAGAAACAGATTCCTAATTGGTCTCCCTGTTACTTCCCTTGATGTTCTCAAGACATTAACAAGTGATCCTATTGGTTTACAAGTCAGATCATGTCCCCTCTCTACTCCAAATCCTTTATTGACTTCCCAACTCTCTCAGAGTAAGAGTCAAAATTCTTTCAATTACCTGGAAGCCCCTAAATGATCTACTCACCCCACAGTGCCTTCTGACTTGGGATCCTATTGTTCTCCTGCCCTCTCAGTCTACTCCACCTACTCAGACCTTAATCCAGGTGGACAAATGCCTCAGATATCTTTGGACCCACTGCATGTTTTGACAGGAACACTAAGTTTGTGGTAATTTCTTATGCAACTACAGAAAACCCATGCAGATTGAATGATATGAAATTGCCAGTGATCAACCATGGTTGACCTCCAAAATGGCCACTTCATATACTTCTATCTAATGAATTATAATATCGACCCCTACTCTCAACCCCTCCACTTCCTTTCTCTGCTCATTTCTTCCCAAAGAATGCATTACCATCTATTTTACCCTTTTTGTTATTTATTTCTCACTGTAAGGTAAGCAGACAGCTTTATCTCTTTTTTTTTATGATGTTGCCTCAGTGCTTCGAGGAGTCCCTGAAAATTGTAGATATTTAGTAACCATGTGTCCAATGTCGTAGGAGTGAATGAAAGTAGGTGGAGGAGCTGGGAATTAGCACAAATAACTTTGTTGGACAAAATCTCAAACGAACAATCTGCTAGATACTTAGGAAAAACCCAGGAGCTCTGTACCTACCCTTAAACTTTGGAGTTTCCAGAAATCAGTCTTCTAGAGAATTTTAGCTTCTGTGCAGAAATGCTTTCCATTCAACATACACACAGAAAAAAACAAAATAAAACTTCCATGAAAATTCTCAAATGATTTCATTCTCACACGAACAGGTCAGAAAACCTGGCAGCCAAATTTAGCAAATTGGATATGGAAACAGTAGCAGTCAAATGGCTACTTCATTCACTTCCTTGATTTGAGGCTAATAGCAGGACAGAGGAAGGAAACAATGCAGCCTTCCGAGCTCACGCTGGGCACTGGGCAGCATGTCCACCTTTCCACGGGTGGCACACTCTCACCTCAGCCCCTAGGACAGGTGGATGCCTGTGGATGGATGGGCAGGGGCTCTGTAGATCGGTCTGGGGGAAAGGCCATTTATCCAAAAAATCCATCTGCAAGAGGAGAGAAATCTCTTCTAATGTCACTGAAGTTTCCCAGCCCATCTAAGAGAAATGTGCTTCATTAAAAAGAGAGCATGAGTCTTTATACAATGGCATTAAGTATCTACTTGTTGTAATCAGTGCAGTCCAGTACCTGAGCACGCTTACCTCCTTGATCTACCTTCAGAGTCTCTGGAACATTCAGGCTAGAATGTCTGTGATAATATCCTCTCTTTCCTTAGACTATTATCTTCCCCAGAGAAGAAGTTGATCTGGACAACTTCAAGAAAACAGAACTGGCTCTATAATCTTACCCCTTACTCATATGGGCTGTTTACATTTCCTAATACTGTCTCAAATATTATCCACATCTATATGTGTTTTAAAAAGAGTTACAGTAGAGATAGTTTTTTGATTTTTTTCACTTGGGATAATTTAAAATGTTTGTTGGCATATTTCTACATAATCCTCATAACTTCAATGTCAGTAGCTGTACAAGTTTCTACTGAACGAATACATGGCCATTTCCATTGTTTGGGATAGTTGGACTCTTTAGTGTAAAGAATGCTTTAGCGCCCCACTTAAGAGCCTCTGTTCCTCTCACAGATGGGGTGTGCAGAGCTGACTCAACATGTCAGCAGAATAACTAATGGCTTATTTTTTGTGAAATGAGACCTTTCCCAAACTCCTTTCCAAAAATTTCTCTATTAGCCTGCTCTATTTTCTAAAATTCTCATCATTAGCTAAAGTCAGATTAAGGCTTAAACAACAGTTAAATGCATATTATTTTTATTTGGAGGGACAGCACATAGGTCATTGTCACCCATTACTTACCTATCACTGGCTGATGTACTAGGCTGACCCACCATTCACTAGCCAGACGTGAAAGGATTGGGACTGGGGACAGTCGAGTTTGACATGGGGCTTGGGCGGTGTCCCTGCAGGGACAACTGTGTCTCACTGGGAGCCTGTGGCCAGCAGGGAGGCTCTGTACCTGATAATCTCATTATTATTATTATTCCTGGGAAATGGGCTCTCTAGATTAACGAGTTCACACAGTGTTTACATGGGGAAAATTAAGTTAAATATCTTTGGTGTCAACAACCTGACCATCAGTCAGCTCCAACTGGGGATCCAAAAAGCCTTAAATAGAACGCATTTCCACCATCTGCTGCCTCTGCCTTCTGAGATGATTACTTTTCAGTGTTGGCCCCTTCAGTGCCCCCAAGTGAGCCAGCTGCTCTGTCTGAAGGCCTCTTGGTGTGAAAAAGAGAATAATCAGCTCTGTATGTTTCCTGGGCTGCACCTTGTACAAGTGTCCCACAACGCCCCCTTTGACAAGCTAGGGAGAAATTCTTTAAGTAATATGTGTATTTGGTGCCAGCAACCAGAGCCTTGTGTGCCTGAAGTGACAGCTCTTGAACATGAAGAACAGGTGTATTTCTCTCTCGACAAACAATCCAACATCATCCAGTTCCACATAGACCCAGCCAAGGAAGACTGGGTAACTGAGTTCCATCAGAGGGGGCACAGTGAGTTGGCACTGCAAGGTAGGAATACCGCCAGGAGACTAACTTTAAATCAACATGGCAGAATGTATACAAGCAAACATATTATTGCTTGGAGTGGCCACCTTCTAAAGATATATTCTTAGTGCAATAAAATAATGCCAGTTAAGTGCTCTGAAGACCCGCAAGCACTTTGTGGCAGGATAATGTTGGAGATATTGGGTAGTCTCCACAGCCCCGCGCCCCAGCATTTGTTACTTTTTCCCTCATTAGCAGAAAGCAGAGAAAAGAAGGCTTCTTCCTGGGCTTTGCATTTCAAAAGCCTGCACCCTCTGTGACTGGAGAGGACTCAGGCACAGCTCAAGTGTTGGGAAGCCAAGGAAAGGTTCCTGCTCATAGACTAGTTGGGGGGGGGGTGCCAAGAGAACAGAGTCAATGGAGCCAGAGGGAGGAGGTCTACCTCCGGGGCCACCAGGAGGGGCCTTGTGGGCTTCCTTTGAGCCCCCAGGAGCCAGCTGGGAACCAGGTCAGCACTCACACTTGAATAACATTGTTCATCAGCTGAGCTGAGGGCTAACCAGCTAATCTGGCTTTCTGTCGAGTTCCATGGAGCCTTTACTTCCACAGTCACCAGAACTTTACTCCAAGGCTGTGCAGCAGGATTGTCATGTTGTGAGGACTGTCCCACTACCCTGCACTCTCTCAGGACAGCTGTGAACCCAGAGAAGTAGCATGGGGTCCTAGACACCCAGCGGGTGAGGGTGGGGTGGAGGGAAATTCCAAAAACATATGCC
>NW_025795170.1:0-1282 GCF_021613505.1 Equus quagga
GTAGGATTCTCTCTTTGTCTTTAATTTTGGACATTTTAAGTATAATATGTCTTGGTGTGGGCCTCCTTGGGCTTATCTCATTTGGAGCTCTCTGTGCTTCCTGTACTTGGATGTATGTTTCCTTCCTCAGGTTAGGAAAATTTTCATCTATTATTTCTACAAATAAATTGTCTGCCCAATTTGTCTCTCTCTTCTCCTTCTGGGACACCTATAATCCGAATGTTAGCATGCTTGATAGTGTCCCAGAGTTCCCTTAGACTGTTCTCATTCTGTCTAAGTCTTTTGTCTCTTTTCTATTATGCTTGGGCGATTTCCTCTCATCTTTTGTCTAGCTCACTGATCCGTTCTTCCGCGTCCTCTACTCTGCTATTGAGTCCCTCTAGTGAATTTCTCATTTCCAGTATTGTAGTCTTCATTTCTGATTGTTTTGTTTTTATATCTTCCAGTTCTTTACTGATGTGCTCACTGCGTTCATCCATTCTTCTCCCCATATCTGTGAGCATCCTCGTGATATTTTGTTTGAACTCTTTGTCGAGTAGGTCACTTGCTTCTGTTTCATTTGGTCCCTTTTCTGGGGTTTTGTCCATGTTATTGCTCAGAGCAGCCACCTTCTAGAGATATATTCTTAGTCCAATAAAATAACACCAGTTAAGTGCTCTGAAGACCCTCAAGCACTTTGTGGCAGGATAATGTTGGAGATATTGGGTAGTCTTCCCAGCCCCGCGCCCCATCATTTATTACGTTTTCCATCATTAGCAGACAGCAGAGAAAAGAAGGTTTCTTTCCGGCTTTGCATTTCAAAAGCCCGCACCCTCTGTGAGTGGAGAGGACTCAGGCACAGCTCAAGTGTTGGGAAGCCAAGGAAAGCTTCCTGCTCATAGCCTAGGTGGGGTGGGGTGCCAAGAGAACAGAGTCAGTGGAGCCAGAGGGAGGAGGTTTCCCTCTGGGGCCACCAGGAGGGGCCTTGTGGGCTTCCTTTGAGCCCCCAGGAGCCAGCTGGGAACCAGGTCAGCACTCACACTTGAATAACATTGCTCATCAGCTGAGCTGAGGGCTAACCAGCTAACCTGGCTTTCTGTCGGGTTCCATGCAGCTTTTACTTCCACATTCACTAGAACTTTACTCCGAAGCTGTGCAGCAGGATTTTCATGTTGTGAGGACTGTCCCCCTACCCTGCACACTCTCAGGACAGCTGTGAACCCAGAGAAGTAGCATGGGATCCTAGACACCCAGCAGGTGAGGGTGGGGTGGAGGGAAATTCCAAAAACATATGCCAGAAAGA
>NW_025795171.1:0-1963 GCF_021613505.1 Equus quagga
GCACTCATGTATGTAAGTTTTGTAAGTGTTAAAATATGTGTGCGACTTTTGGAAGCACATTTTGAATTATGGAATGTAATAAAGTTTACTTGTCAAAGGCTTATGAATAACATTAGTTAATATTTAAAATATCACAGAGCTAGTCATTTACGAATAAGTAGAATAGAGGCTTTTAGTGGTCAATAAGGCATGTCCAAATACATGTATTTATTAACTGTTATGCATGTAGAAACATAAGTGCTAAAATTTAAAAAAAAGATTAATATAAAATCCAAAATTCAGATAGCTTTTATCAAAGTTTGAAGGTGATAAACACTTACTGGATTCCTGTAATTAAATAAAATATGTTGAATTTTAAAGAAAACATAAAAATAGAACATAAATTTGGGGAAATCAAGAAGGTTTCACAGCAAAAATTTTATTCGAGCTGGATTTAAAGACCTGATAGATCACAAAGGAAAAGATGATACTACGAGCAAAAGAGGAAAAGTGGCGCTGTCAGGGAAAGACTAAAAATTCAAGCTTATGCTGAGAATGAGGTGTTTACGCAGATGACAGCATAAGGTTTGTTTAGCAGAAGAATGGAAAATGGAGAGAGAAAAATAGATTTCAAATAGGTTGTGCAAAATAAATTGAACTTTGCACTTTAAATGTGAAATGTAACATATAAATCCCTGGGGCTGGCTATTGACAAATACAACCTTGGAGAAAAGATACAGCTTGAGAGATTCTCTAGAAAAGCTGATGAGAAAAGCAGCCTCCAGAGGAAAATTGTGATTAATATGAAAAGATGCTGAAGAGGAAATAAACACTCAGGTCACTCGTGGAATTTAGTTGATAAGAACTGTTTCAGAAGTACAATTGCTATTGCCAAAAATTTGTCGTTAGAATATATAGATAAAACCTTTTAAAATTGTCATAGTGAAAAATAAGAAAAAGGAAAAAATAATGAAAGATATCAGTAAGACTAAGACAAATTATTTTACAGATAGAGGAATTTTAAACATCGTACGGGTGAAAATACTATCACTTTATGGAAAACAGTAGAACATTAGAAAAACAATGAAGTGAAATGGAGCAGTGGAGAGATGTCTGAGGATCTGGTAATATTCTAATGAAACAGTGAAAGCAAGTACAAAGTGGAGATGAAAAATGGTCAGTAATTGACAAGTTTGGATCCATAAAAAATATGAGTGTTAAGGACTTGACTTCCTTAGACTGAGCCAAAACTAGAAACATATATCTTTGAAATTTCAGTTTCCTTACTTTTTTTCTTTTTGCTGAAGTAGATTAACCCTGAGCTAACATCTGTGCCAAGCTTCCTCTATTTTGTATGTGGGTCGCCACCACGGAATGGCTGACAACTGGTGTAGGTCTATGCCCAGGATCTGAACCCACAATCCTGGGACACCGAATCAGAGTGCCCAAACTTAACCAGTACACCATGGGCCAGCCCCAAAGTTCCCTTACTTTTTGAGATGGCTTCTTCATTAGTAAATTGTTCCTCTTCGTGGATACATTTAAATATTATAATGGTATCAACATTTCCATATGTAAAATATAAAATGAACTATAGTCTGGATTACTAGCATTGTATATGATGGTACAATAATGGCAACAACTGAGGTAGTCAAGAAAAGGGGGAAGGTAACTTAAAAATGGGATTTATAGAAAAGATATAAGAAGATAATTTGTTAGGAAGGAGTAGAGGTGAGCAGTAAAAGGGTTATGCTTTGCATGTGAAACTTTCAGATTATTATCTTGTGGGAGATAAATTTCTGTGTAGGATCAGTGTCAAAATTCATAGTAAATGTAGATAGAAAAGTAATCATAGAGGAAATTGAATACAAACAATGGGAAGCACTACTCAGAAGATGAAGATGGGAAACGGTCCCCACTCATTTTATTACAATCATATAGTATTCAACTTTATTAGCTCTAGATTATTCAAGAATGTACAGAA
>NW_025795172.1:0-1242 GCF_021613505.1 Equus quagga
CTTCTTATGTTGTTAAAAATGTCAATCATGTTCTGCCCTATAAAATTACAAGCATGCGCATGTCATCACCAAGAAAACCTCGGGGAACACAGTCCTTACCATCCAGTTACAGCAGGTACCCCAAGGGTAATTCCAGGCAGGTAATGATTTCCAGAACACAGGTGAATAGGAACCAAGTATAATTCAAGAGTGGGCACAGAGGTTGAACAGACGGAAATATTTTTACCTGTGTGTGTAGGTAGATGATTCTTATGTTAAGGAACTTATGAAACTGAGGAGCAAAATTAACCTTCCTGATTTAGAGGGTTCATTGATGACATCTATGTGCATCTCAGAGACCACATTCTGTATTCCAAAGAGTCCAGATTAGTTGTTTCTGCCCTGAACTTGATGAATCAGAGATGACCTCAATCATTCCTTCTTTAGAATAGATCTATTTATATCTCTCATGTTCAATAATGGGATAAATTGAAAAGGTTCCCTTAGTATCATTTCTTCTAAAAATCTAAAAATGTGCATAGTTCCATGGGGATATTTTGCCTACACACCGTATTTGATATCAGTATAATGGATTTGGGCAATTTTTAAAAAAAATCTCTGTTTCTATTCATTAATTGGAGCTGTCCATGTGAGTTAAGTTAAATTAGTTAAACATTTATATATGATGTAAAACTCTCAAATTTTAATCACTGAGTGTTAAGTAAGAATATCTATATTTTAATGAAAATAATTCATTTCTATGGTGTGAAATTCATATAAATATTGAATTTTAAACTTATCTTACAGTGAGAGTTAAAACAAAGCAGAGTAGTCTTTGTTTCTTTGTATAAGCTCAAAATAATCTTTAACAATGCTCTCCAAAGTGGCTAGACAGTAGAGTTACTACAAGTTATCTCCTGACCAAATAAAGTGGCACATGTGTACTGGCTGACACCTTCTGTTACCAAAGATCTCCTTGTAAAAACTAAAGGGTATGTCTGTTGGTTGTCCAAAGTGGGTCAAACTAGCTGTTCAGTCGTTTTACATGATGTGGGCTTGAGGAAACAGAGGCTGGATGGGAGGTACTCTGTGAGAATTAGTTATGGTACTTGGTCTTACTCCTTACTGTTGTCAGATGTAGTATAAACAAGGTTTTATCACAGCCTTCATTTGGTCATTTCATGTATCAGATATCAAAAGATGATTGAATTATTTAAATAGAGTGGAATGGGATTCCATAAGAAATATACCTGAAACCAAGAT
>NW_025795173.1:0-1242 GCF_021613505.1 Equus quagga
ATCTTGGTTTCAGGTATATTTCTTATGGAATCCCATTCCACTCTATTTAAATAATTCAATCATCTTTTGATATCTGATACATGAAATGACCAAATGAAGGCTGTGATAAAACCTTGTTTATACTACATCTGACAACAGTAAGGAGTAAGACCAAGTACCATAACTAATTCTCACAGAGTACCTCCCATCCAGCCTCTGTTTCCTCAAGCCCACATCATGTAAAACGACTGAACAGCTAGTTTGACCCACTTTGGACAACCAACAGACATACCCTTTAGTTTTTACAAGGAGATCTTTGGTAACAGAAGGTGTCAGCCAGTACACATGTGCCACTTTATTTGGTCAGGAGATAACTTGTAGTAACTCTACTGTCTAGCCACTTTGGAGAGCATTGTTAAAGATTATTTTGAGCTTATACAAAGAAACAAAGACTACTCTGCTTTGTTTTAACTCTCACTGTAAGATAAGTTTAAAATTCAATATTTATATGAATTTCACACCATAGAAATGAATTATTTTCATTAAAATATAGATATTCTTACTTAACACTCAGTGATTAAAATTTGAGAGTTTTACATCATATATAAATGTTTAACTAATTTAACTTAACTCACATGGACAGCTCCAATTAATGAATAGAAACAGAGATTTTTTTTAAAAATTGCCCAAATCCATTATACTGATATCAAATACGGTGTGTAGGCAAAATATCCCCATGGAACTATGCACATTTTTAGATTTTTAGAAGAAATGATACTAAGGGAACCTTTTCAATTTATCCCATTATTGAACATGAGAGATATAAATAGATCTATTCTAAAGAAGGAATGATTGAGGTCATCTCTGATTCATCAAGTTCAGGGCAGAAACAACTAATCTGGACTCTTTGGAATACAGAATGTGGTCTCTGAGATGCACATAGATGTCATCAATGAACCCTCTAAATCAGGAAGGTTAATTTTGCTCCTCAGTTTCATAAGTTCCTTAACATAAGAATCATCTACCTACACACACAGGTAAAAATATTTCCGTCTGTTCAACCTCTGTGCCCACTCTTGAATTATACTTGGTTCCTATTCACCTGTGTTCTGGAAATCATTACCTGCCTGGAATTACCCTTGGGGTACCTGCTGTAACTGGATGGTAAGGACTGTGTTCCCCGAGGTTTTCTTGGTGATGACATGCGCATGCTTGTAATTTTATAGGGCAGAACATGATTGACATTTTTAACAACATAAGAAG
>NW_025795174.1:0-2423 GCF_021613505.1 Equus quagga
GATAAGTTTTATAAATATTTTCTGTACATTCTTGAATCATCCAGAGTTAATGAAGTTGAATACCATATGATTGTAATAAAATGAGTGGGGACCGTTTCCCATCTTCATCTTCTGAGTAGTGCTTCCTATTTTTTGTATTCAATTTCTCTTGTGATTACTTTGCTATCTACATTTACTATTAATTTTGACATGGATCCTACACAGAAATTTATGTCCCACAAGATAATAATAATCTGAAAGTTTCACAGGTAAAGCATGACCCTTGTCCTGCTCACCTCTACTCCTTCCTAACAAATTATCTTCTTACATCTTTCCTTTAAATCCCACTTTTAAGTTACCTTCCCCCTTTTCTTGACTACCTCAGTTGTCGCCATTACTGTACCATCATACACAATGCTAGTAATCCAGACTATAGTTCATTTTATATTTTACATATGGAAATATTCATACCATTATAATATTTAAATGTATCCACGAAGAGGAACAATTTACTAATGAACAAGCCATCTCAAAAAGTAAGGGAACTTTGGGGCTGGCCTATGGAGCACTGGTTAGGTTTGGGCACTCTGATTCGGTGTCCCAGGATTGTGGGTTCAGATCCTGGGCATAGACCTACACCACTTGTCAGCCATTCTGTGGTGGCGAGCCACATACAAAGCAGAGGAAGCTTGGCACAGATGTTAGCTCAGGGCTAATCTACTTCAGCAAAAAGAAAAAAAGTAAGGAAACTAAAATTTCAAAGATATATGTTTCTAGTTTTGGCTCAGTCTAAGGATGTCACGTCCTCAACACTTATTTTTTATGGATCCAACCTTGCCAATTACTGACCACTTTTCATCTCCACTTTGTGCTTGCTTTCACTGTTTTGTCAGAATTTTACCAGATCCTCAGAAACCTCCTCCACTGTTCCATTTCATTACATTGTTTTTCTAATGTTCTACTGTTTTCCAAAAAGGGATAGTATTTTTACCTGTATGATGATTAAAATTCCTGTCTGTAAAATAATTTGTCTTAGTTTTGCTGATATCTTTCATTATTTTTTCCTTTTTCCTATTTTTCATTATGATAATTTTAAAGAGTTTTATCTATACATTCTAATGACAAATTTTTGGCAATAGCGATTGTACTTCTGAAACAGTTCTTATCAACTAAATTCTTCAAGTGGCCTGAGGATTTATTTCCTCTTCAGCATCTTCTCATATTAATCACAATTTTCCTCTGGAGGCTGCTTTTCTCATCAGCTTTTCTAGAGAATCTCTCAAACTGTATCTTTTCTCCAAGGTTGTATTTGTCAGTAGCCAGCCCCAGGGATTTATATGTTACATTTCACATTGGAAGTGCAAAGTTAAATTGATTTTGCAAAACCTATGTGAAATCTATTTTTCTCTCTCCATTTTCCATTCTTCTCCTAAACAAACCCTGTGCTGTCATCTGTGTAAACACCTCATTCTCAGAATAAGCTTGAATTTTCAGTCTTTCCCTGACAGTGCCACTTTTCTTCTTTTGCTCATAATATCATCTTTTCCTTTGTGATCTAGCAGGTCTTTAAATCCAGCTCGAATAAAACTTCTGCTGTGAAACCTTCTTGATTTCCCCAAATTTATCTTCTATTTTTATGTTTTAAAATTCAACATATTTTATTTAATTACAGGAATCCAGTAAGTGTTTATCACCTTCAGACTTTGATATAAACTATTTGAATTTTGCATTTTATATTAATCTTTTTTTAAATTTTAGCACTTACGTTTCTACATGCATAATAGTTAATAAATAAATGTATTTGGACAGACCTTATTGACCCCTAAAAGCCTCTATTCTACTTATACATAATTGACTAGCTCTCTGATATTTTAAATATTAACTAATGTTATTCATAAGCCTTCAACAAGTAAACTTTATTACATTCCATAATTCAAAATGTGCTTCCGAAAGTTGCACACATATTTTAACACTTACAAAACATACATATATGGGTGCACACACATAAATATTGCAGTTTTAGTATAAAAATTTTAAAATGATTGAAAAAGAAAAAAAAAGGATGGTGATCAAGAAAGTTGAGATTGGTCCATTATATTTCAATTATAATTTTATGCCATATTAAACTATTTTGATTTTATGCAATTGTTGATATATTTTAATATATACCATCATTTGTATATATAAATATTTCTCTCTTTGTATATCTATTTTTTGTCTGTCTGTCTGTTGTTTTCTGTCTGCTCTTTTATGTTATGTTTGTTGCCTTAATATTGATGTTACTCTTTGTCTCCTCTGGAACGTCTGTTCACGCATTTTGCTCCTTTTCCAAGTTTATGGTAAGTAAAATAGTTTGAATCATAAGATACAGCATAAATAAAAATTAATTAATTAACATGTGTTATTTTTATATGTTGCACACAAGTTCACCACTCTCCCTGATA
>NW_025795175.1:0-2423 GCF_021613505.1 Equus quagga
TATCAGGGAGAGTGGTGAACTTGTGTGCAACATATAAAAATAACACATGTTAATTAATTAATTTTTATTTATGCTGTATCTTATGATTCAAACTATTTTACTTACCATAAACTTGGAAAAGGAGCAAAATGCGTGAACAGACGTTCCAGAGGAGACAAAGAGTAACATCAATATTAAGGCAACAAACATAACATAAAAGAGCAGACAGAAAACAACAGACAGACAGACAAAAAATAGATATACAAAGAGAGAAATATTTATATATACAAATGATGGTATATATTAAAATATATCAACAATTGCATAAAATCAAAATAGTTTAATATGGCATAAAATTATAATTGAAATATAATGGACCAATCTCAACTTTCTTGATCACCATCCTTTTTTTTTCTTTTTCAATCATTTTAAAATTTTTATACTAAAACTGCAATATTTATGTGTGTGCACCCATATATGTATGTTTTGTAAGTGTTAAAATATGTGTGCAACTTTCGGAAGCACATTTTGAATTATGGAATGTAATAAAGTTTACTTGTTGAAGGCTTATGAATAACATTAGTTAATATTTAAAATATCAGAGAGCTAGTCAATTATGTATAAGTAGAATAGAGGCTTTTAGGGGTCAATAAGGTCTGTCCAAATACATTTATTTATTAACTATTATGCATGTAGAAACGTAAGTGCTAAAATTTAAAAAAAGATTAATATAAAATGCAAAATTCAAATAGTTTATATCAAAGTCTGAAGGTGATAAACACTTACTGGATTCCTGTAATTAAATAAAATATGTTGAATTTTAAAACATAAAAATAGAAGATAAATTTGGGGAAATCAAGAAGGTTTCACAGCAGAAGTTTTATTCGAGCTGGATTTAAAGACCTGCTAGATCACAAAGGAAAAGATGATATTATGAGCAAAAGAAGAAAAGTGGCACTGTCAGGGAAAGACTGAAAATTCAAGCTTATTCTGAGAATGAGGTGTTTACACAGATGACAGCACAGGGTTTGTTTAGGAGAAGAATGGAAAATGGAGAGAGAAAAATAGATTTCACATAGGTTTTGCAAAATCAATTTAACTTTGCACTTCCAATGTGAAATGTAACATATAAATCCCTGGGGCTGGCTACTGACAAATACAACCTTGGAGAAAAGATACAGTTTGAGAGATTCTCTAGAAAAGCTGATGAGAAAAGCAGCCTCCAGAGGAAAATTGTGATTAATATGAGAAGATGCTGAAGAGGAAATAAATCCTCAGGCCACTTGAAGAATTTAGTTGATAAGAACTGTTTCAGAAGTACAATCGCTATTGCCAAAAATTTGTCATTAGAATGTATAGATAAAACTCTTTAAAATTATCATAATGAAAAATAGGAAAAAGGAAAAAATAATGAAAGATATCAGCAAAACTAAGACAAATTATTTTACAGACAGGAATTTTAATCATCATACAGGTAAAAATACTATCCCTTTTTGGAAAACAGTAGAACATTAGAAAAACAATGTAATGAAATGGAACAGTGGAGGAGGTTTCTGAGGATCTGGTAAAATTCTGACAAAACAGTGAAAGCAAGCACAAAGTGGAGATGAAAAGTGGTCAGTAATTGGCAAGGTTGGATCCATAAAAAATAAGTGTTGAGGACGTGACATCCTTAGACTGAGCCAAAACTAGAAACATATATCTTTGAAATTTTAGTTTCCTTACTTTTTTTCTTTTTGCTGAAGTAGATTAGCCCTGAGCTAACATCTGTGCCAAGCTTCCTCTGCTTTGTATGTGGCTCGCCACCACAGAATGGCTGACAAGTGGTGTAGGTCTATGCCCAGGATCTGAACCCACAATCCTGGGACACCGAATCAGAGTGCCCAAACCTAACCAGTGCTCCATAGGCCAGCCCCAAAGTTCCCTTACTTTTTGAGATGGCTTGTTCATTAGTAAATTGTTCCTCTTCGTGGATACATTTAAATATTATAATGGTATGAATATTTCCATATGTAAAATATAAAATGAACTATAGTCTGGATTACTAGCATTGTGTATGATGGTACAGTAATGGCGACAACTGAGGTAGTCAAGAAAAGGGGGAAGGTAACTTAAAAGTGGGATTTAAAGGAAAGATGTAAGAAGATAATTTGTTAGGAAGGAGTAGAGGTGAGCAGGACAAGGGTCATGCTTTACCTGTGAAACTTTCAGATTATTATTATCTTGTGGGACATAAATTTCTGTGTAGGATCCATGTCAAAATTAATAGTAAATGTAGATAGCAAAGTAATCACAAGAGAAATTGAATACAAAAAATAGGAAGCACTACTCAGAAGATGAAGATGGGAAACGGTCCCCACTCATTTTATTACAATCATATGGTATTCAACTTCATTAACTCTGGATGATTCAAGAATGTACAGAAAATATTTATAAAACTTATC
>NW_025795176.1:0-1460 GCF_021613505.1 Equus quagga
CTCTTGCTAGTTTCTCCAAATGAAGCTCAGAAAGATGGCTTAAACAACATTTCTATGCACACAGGTTTTAAGAACATCTTCAGATGAAAAAGTACCCTTCTATGGTGTTAAAAATGTCAATCATGTTCTTCCCTATAAAAATATGGGCATGCCCATGCCTTCACCAAGAAGGCCTCTGGGAACACAGTTCTTGCCATCCAGGTAGACCAGGTGACCCAAGGGTAATTTCAGGCACGTAATGATTTCCAGAACACAGGTGAATAGGAGCCAAGTATAATTCAAGAGTGGGCACAGTGGTTGAACAGATGGAAATATTTTTACCTGTGTGTGTAGGTAAATGATTCTTATGTTAAGGAACTTATGCAACTGAGGAGCAGATTTAACCTTCTTGATTTAGAGGGTTCATTGATGACATCTATTTCCATCTCAGAGACCACATCCTGTATTCTATAGAGTCCAGATTAGTTGTTTCTGCCCTGAACTTGATGAATCAGAGATGACCTCAGTCATTCCTTATTTAGAATAGAGGTATTTATATCTGTCATGTTCAATAATGGAAGAAATTGAAAAGGTTCCCTTAGTATCATTTCTTCTAAAAATCTAAAAATGTGCATAGTTCCATGGGGATAGTTTGCCTAAACACCATATTTGATAACAGTATAATGGATTTGGGCAATTTTTTAAAAAAATCTTTCTAAATCTCTTTTTCTAGTCATTAATTTGAGCTGTCCGTATGAGTTCAGTTAAATTAAACATTTATATATGATGTAAAACTCTCAAATTTTAATCACTGAGTGTTCAGTATTTAAGAATATCTATATTTTAATGAAAATAATTCATTTCTATAGTGTGGAATTCATATAAATGTTGAATTTAAAACTTATCTTACAATGAGAGTCAAAACAAAGCAGAGTAGTCTTTTTTCTTTGTATAAGCTCAAAATATTCTTTAACAATTCTTGCCAAAGTGGCTGAACAGTAGAGTTACTACAAGTTATCTCCTGACCAAATAAAGTGGCACATGTGTACTGGCTGACACCTTCTGCTACCAAAGATCTCCATGTAAAAACTAAAGGGTATGTCTGTTCGTTGTCCAAAGTGGGTCAAACCAGCCATTCAGTCTTTTGACATGACGTGGGCTTGAGGAAACAGAGGCTGGATGGGAGGCACTCTGTGAGAATTCGTTATATTACTTGCTCTTACTCTTTACTGTTGTCAGATGTAGTATAAACAAGGTTTTATCACAGCCTTCATTTGGTCAATTCATGTATAAGATATCAAAAGATGATTGAATTATTTAAATATTGTGGAATGGGATTCCATAGAAATATACCTGAAACCAAGATGGTGGCACAAACCAGCCTAATTATTTGCCTATCCAGAGTGTGGTCATCCAACTAATTCCAGAAAAGGAAATACCAAAAGAGGGTAGCAAAGGGAAAAAATTTACACAATGTAACA
>NW_025795177.1:0-1460 GCF_021613505.1 Equus quagga
TGTTACATTGTGTAAATTTTTTCCCTTTGCTACCCTCTTTTGGTATTTCCTTTTCTGGAATTAGTTGGATGACCACACTCTGGATAGGCAAATAATTAGGCTGGTTTGTGCCACCATCTTGGTTTCAGGTATATTTCTATGGAATCCCATTCCACAATATTTAAATAATTCAATCATCTTTTGATATCTTATACATGAATTGACCAAATGAAGGCTGTGATAAAACCTTGTTTATACTACATCTGACAACAGTAAAGAGTAAGAGCAAGTAATATAACGAATTCTCACAGAGTGCCTCCCATCCAGCCTCTGTTTCCTCAAGCCCACGTCATGTCAAAAGACTGAATGGCTGGTTTGACCCACTTTGGACAACGAACAGACATACCCTTTAGTTTTTACATGGAGATCTTTGGTAGCAGAAGGTGTCAGCCAGTACACATGTGCCACTTTATTTGGTCAGGAGATAACTTGTAGTAACTCTACTGTTCAGCCACTTTGGCAAGAATTGTTAAAGAATATTTTGAGCTTATACAAAGAAAAAAGACTACTCTGCTTTGTTTTGACTCTCATTGTAAGATAAGTTTTAAATTCAACATTTATATGAATTCCACACTATAGAAATGAATTATTTTCATTAAAATATAGATATTCTTAAATACTGAACACTCAGTGATTAAAATTTGAGAGTTTTACATCATATATAAATGTTTAATTTAACTGAACTCATACGGACAGCTCAAATTAATGACTAGAAAAAGAGATTTAGAAAGATTTTTTTAAAAAATTGCCCAAATCCATTATACTGTTATCAAATATGGTGTTTAGGCAAACTATCCCCATGGAACTATGCACATTTTTAGATTTTTAGAAGAAATGATACTAAGGGAACCTTTTCAATTTCTTCCATTATTGAACATGACAGATATAAATACCTCTATTCTAAATAAGGAATGACTGAGGTCATCTCTGATTCATCAAGTTCAGGGCAGAAACAACTAATCTGGACTCTATAGAATACAGGATGTGGTCTCTGAGATGGAAATAGATGTCATCAATGAACCCTCTAAATCAAGAAGGTTAAATCTGCTCCTCAGTTGCATAAGTTCCTTAACATAAGAATCATTTACCTACACACACAGGTAAAAATATTTCCATCTGTTCAACCACTGTGCCCACTCTTGAATTATACTTGGCTCCTATTCACCTGTGTTCTGGAAATCATTACGTGCCTGAAATTACCCTTGGGTCACCTGGTCTACCTGGATGGCAAGAACTGTGTTCCCAGAGGCCTTCTTGGTGAAGGCATGGGCATGCCCATATTTTTATAGGGAAGAACATGATTGACATTTTTAACACCATAGAAGGGTACTTTTTCATCTGAAGATGTTCTTAAAACCTGTGTGCATAGAAATGTTGTTTAAGCCATCTTTCTGAGCTTCATTTGGAGAAACTAGCAAGAG
>NW_025795178.1:0-1119 GCF_021613505.1 Equus quagga
TCCCATTGGTCCTATTACCTCAGAGGTCAAATGTGTTGGTCTGGTGATCATCAGTCTCCACAGGTGGCAGCATAAATCAAATAATTGTACAGAAAGAGGGAGAATTTCCTGTTGAGAGAGTCAGGAGCTAGAAACACAAGCTAACGCTTGGCTGAATCCTACCCAGGATCCTTCAGTTCTCAGTTACAGGGACCCACTGGGTATATGCTCTCACTGGACACAATGCATCCATCCCGACATTAGCCACCATTGTAATTAAATAATTATTTATATAATTATTTGATCAATGACTGCTTCCTACAAAGCTCCATCTGAGCTTTGAATCCCATTGATTCCTAATTTCTGGGGGAAATTATGTTATCCTTTATCCTTTCTTTATCCTGTATTTTCCAATGTCTGTGTGCAATGTTATACTTTCCAATGTCATGGGAATGTCCCACATTCTCATGTCTTTCAATTAAAATGAAACTCACATATAGAGCCATATTCCCCTTTGGTTATTACTCCAAACTTTTGGAGAATTTGGTCTACTTGTTACTTTCATTTCCACTCTGCTCACTCTTCCTTCAACCAATTCATCTGGAGTCTTTCTACATCCATCACATTTGCACTCCCTCAGGTCTGCAGTAACCTCATGTGATATTTCTTATAAATTCTCAGGAATATTTACATTCTTCAAAATCCTTGATTTTTCAGTAGCAACATCATTAATGGTTGCGTTCTTCTTCTGGAAATAGGCACTTTTCTCATGTATTTCATTTTTGTGATAATGGGATTCTGTGGGTCATGTCTGTTGGGCTCCTTGTAACATTAACAAATCCCTCAGGGAGAAACTCCTAACTTTGAAATTAAATCCTGTGAAAAGGATGCAAGAATCGGAATAGTGTCTTAAGGAACACTGGGAGACTTCTTTGAAAGAAGAAGAAGGATCTTTTTTAATCTCCAGAAGAATGATCTTGTTGACTGCAAAGTTTTGAATGTACCAGATAACAAGGAACAATTGGAATAAAGGAATTCATCTCTCTCCACAGCTATCTTCAGGGAAAGGGAAGTGGCATAAAGTTTTCTTCCTATCACTCTCTTTCTACACCAAGGGAGCTAAATTGTTTAAAGAGTGAA
>NW_025795179.1:0-1119 GCF_021613505.1 Equus quagga
TTCACTCTTTAAACAATTTAGCTCCCTTGGTGTAGAAAGAGAGTGATAGGAAGAAAACTTTATGCCACTTCCCTTTCCCTGAAGATAGCTGTGGAGAGAGATGAATTCCTTTATTCCAATTGTTCCTTGTTATCTGGTACATTCAAAACTTTGCAGTCAACAAGATCATTCTTCTGGAGATTAAAAAAGATCCTTCTTCTTCTTTCAAAGAAGTCTCCCAGTGTTCCTTAAGACACTATTCCGATTCTTGCATCCTTTTCACAGGATTTAATTTCAAAGTTAGGAGTTTCTCCCTGAGGGATTTGTTAATGTTACAAGGAGCCCAACAGACATGACCCACAGAATCCCATTATCACAAAAATGAAATACATGAGAAAAGTGCCTATTTCCAGAAGAAGAACGCAACCATTAATGATGTTGCTACTGAAAAATCAAGGATTTTGAAGAATGTAAATATTCCTGAGAATTTATAAGAAATATCACATGAGGTTACTGCAGACCTGAGGGAGTGCAAATGTGATGGATGTAGAAAGACTCCAGATGAATTGGTTGAAGGAAGAGTGAGCAGAGTGGAAATGAAAGTAACAAGTAGACCAAATTCTCCAAAAGTTTGGAGTAATAACCAAAGGGGAATATGGCTCTATATGTGAGTTTCATTTTAATTGAAAGACATGAGAATGTGGGACATTCCCATGACATTGGAAAGTATAACATTGCACACAGACATTGGAAAATACAGGATAAAGAAAGGATAAAGGATAACATAATTTCCCCCAGAAATTAGGAATCAATGGGATTCAAAGCTCAGATGGAGCTTTGTAGGAAGCAGTCATTGATCAAATAATTATATAAATAATTATTTAATTACAATGGTGGCTAATGTCGGGATGGATGCATTGTGTCCAGTGAGAGCATATACCCAGTGGGTCCCTGTAACTGAGAACTGAAGGATCCTGGGTAGGATTCAGCCAAGCGTTAGCTTGTGTTTCTAGCTCCTGACTCTCTCAACAGGAAATTCTCCCTCTTTCTGTACAATTATTTGATTTATGCTGCCACCTGTGGAGACTGATGATCACCAGACCAACACATTTGACCTCTGAGGTAATAGGACCAATGGGA
>NW_025795180.1:0-1159 GCF_021613505.1 Equus quagga
TTGTTCTATTTTCATTCACTCTTTAAACAATTTAGCTCCCTTGGTGTGGAAAGAGAGTGATAGGAAGAAAACTTTATGCCACTTCCCTTTCCCTGAAGATAGCTGTGGAGAGAGATGAATTCCTTTATTCCAATTATTCCTTGTTATCTGGTACATTCAAAACTTTGCAGTCAAGAAGACCATTCTTCTGGAGATTAAAAAAGATCCTTCATCTTCTTTCAAAGAAGTCTCCCAGTGTTCCTTAAGACACTATTCCGATTCTTGCATCCTTTTCACAGGATTTAATTTCAAAGTTAGGAGTTTCTCCCTGAGGGATGTGTTAATGTTACAAGGAGCCCAATAGACATCACCCACAGAATCCCATTATCACGAAAATGAAATACATGAGAAAGGTCCCTATTTCCAGAAGAAGAACACAACCGTTAATGATGTTGCTACTGAAAAATCAAGCATTTTGAAGAATGTAAATATTCCTGAGAATTTTTAAGAAATATCACATGAGGTTACTGCAGACCTCAGGTAGTGCAAATGTGATGGATGTAGAAAGACTCCAGATGAATTGGTTGAAGGAACAGTGAGCAGAGTGGAAATGGAAGTAACAAGTAGACCAAATTCTCCAAAAGTTTGGAGCAATAACCAAAGGGGAGTATGGCTCTATATGTGAGTTTCATTTTAATTGAAAGACATGAGAGTGTGGAACATTCCCATGACATTGGAAAGTATAACATTGCACACAGACATTGGAAAATACAGGATAAAGAAAGGATAAGGGATAGCATAATTTCCCCCAGAAATTAGGAATTGATGGGATTCAAAGCTCAGATGGAGCTTTGTAAGAAGCAGTCATTGATCAAATAATTATTTATATAATTACTTGATTACAATGGTGGCTAATGTTGGGATGGATGCATTGTGTCCAGTGAGAGCATATACCCAGTGGGTCCCTATAACTGAGAACTGAAGGATCCTGGGTAGGATTCAGCCAAGCGTTAGCTCATGTTTCTAGCTCCTGACTCTCTCAACAGGAACTTCTCCCTCTTTCTGTATAATTACTAGATTTATGCTGCCACCTGTGGAGACTGATGATCACCAGACCAATACATTTGACCTCCGAGGTAATAGGACCAATGGGATGTTCTGTTCGCCCCTCCCCTCAACC
>NW_025795181.1:0-6777 GCF_021613505.1 Equus quagga
GGGAGGGGAAGCCATGTGGGTGGCACTGATGGCTCCTCCCCAGCCTCAGTTTCCCCACTTGTGAATGGGAGAGGTGGGCCTTGTGATGTCCAGTGTCTGGGGGGCACATAGAGGGCGCACCCTAACCTGAATTGTAGACCTGCCGGTGGGGGAGGGGTGGGGGGGTCCTGCAGCACCCCACCCCCTCCCAGCTCCTTGGCGTAGGAGGAGGGGCAGCCGGGGCAGGTGGATGGGGCACAATCCCCCACCCATAACACCCACCCCACCTTGCAGCCTCAGGACACTATTTCTCACTGGTCAACACGTGTGGCTGGGTCAGGGCAGGAAGTCACTGGCAGGTCTTTCCCACGAGCCACTGCCAAAGGGGAGGGAAACTTCCTGCCTCCACCTGCCACCCACCGCCAGCTGGGGCAGCGACCAGTCTGTGCCCCAGCCCAGGGGCTTGGGCTGTTGGGGCCCCTGTCAGTGCCACCCAGAGGCTCACCACCAGCCTCCTTTCTCCTCCTCCGCCCACCCACCCCGCCACAAGGAGCTCCCCTGGCTCAGCAGCATCCTCTGTGTCCCTTCACTGTCCCCACACAACCAGCCAGCAGCCAAGGGGAACCCCACGTCACAAAACAGGTCCTATCACACCCGGGAAGCCCCTGCAGCCTGAACGAAATCTCAGGGCCTCTGAGATGATGCAGCTTCGGTCCCCAGCTGGGTTTCTGACCTCAGCCCTGCTCCCACCCACCTTCGCCTTACGGGGGTCTGGGAAGGCTCTCCGATGCAGGGCCCTTTAGCAGGGGCTGAAGGAAGCCCCGGGCAGCAGGCAGAGCCTGGCGGGGGAGGGCGTCTCAGGCAGAGGGAGGGGAGAGGCCTTGAGATGGTCCCGTCAGGATGAGGAGGCCTGAGTGGGCGGGACGGCAGGGGGAGAGCAGATACAGGGGGCCCTGCGCCATCAGACTCGGCACACGCTGTTCTTGTCCTTTGTTTCTTTATTGACCGAGGCCTCCTGCCTGAGGGGACTGCAGGCTGCAAAAAGCCCAACAACTTGGCTCGCTGGTCACAGTCTCCCAGGGCCCCGCACCGGTCTGCACACAGGGGCTCCAGCGCTGTGGACGGAGAAGGGGGACGTGCCTGCACATCTGAGGCAGGCGAACTCAGTTACAGAGGAGGTGTGGGGGACCCAGGTTTTGCCTCCAGCAACCGCAGGGTGGCATGTCCTCAGCACTGAGGGCCCTGCCTCCAGCCTCTCTCAGCCCCACATCCAGAGAAAGACTGATGCCACCCCCCGAGCAAGATTTGAGCAAGCTGGAGAGGCAGGTCCTCAGCAGCCTCTTATCTTTGATTAACTAGCAACACCCACCCCCGTTGCTCCCTCCCTGCCCTCACCTGCACCCCCAATGCCTGCTCCAATGCCCACCACCCTCCTCCTCCAGCCAGCCTGCCCAGACCACCCACTCCCCCATGAGCCTTGCTTCCTGGGCTCCAACCCCAGACTCCAAGTTAGCCTGAGGGTTGCCATGGGGGGCCGGATGCCTGGTGGTTTGATTTCAACACCCAGCCTTTCACCCACAGCCCTAGCTCCCAACCACCTTCCCCCACCTCCTGTCGTGGGCGGGCTGGAGCTCAGGACTGGAACCAGCCCTGGAGGTCCTGGTAGACCTGGCTGCGGGGCAGATGGGGGTAACGGGCACAGATGGCGCAGAAGCGCTCCCGCCAGTCTTCGACCAGCCGCACGCGGAGCCGGTCTCGCCAGGCAAAGTAGCGCCGATAGGAGCTCTCGTTCATGCCGGTGAGGAAGGCGGCCAGCTCGCGGGCCGAGCCGAAGTCGTCCACGTGCACGAAGGCATCTGGCGGCACGAAGGCCTCATAGGTGGCCCTCGGGGGCCCCAGCACCACGGGCACGGCCCCAGCCGCCAGCGCGTTGCGCCACAACTTCTCTGTGATGTAGTCCCGGTGCTGGGAGTTCTCGAAGGACAGGTAGAAGCGGTACCGCGACACCGTGGGCAGCAGGCAGCTGGCGCACAGCGGTCGCCTGTTGGCGCGGCCAAACACGTCCACTTGCAGGTGAGGCGCCAGCTGCCGATACAGCTGCACGCGCCGCTGCCGCTCCCGGAAGTTGCTGACCACCCAGGCGGCCACCCTGTCCTTGGGCGGCAGGGGTGGCGCGGGCCCCTCTCGGGGCTCCAGCCGCCCGTAGGGCACAAAGATGTCAGAGTCACGCCGGTAACTCAGCACCCAGTTGAAGATGCCGCGGAAGTCACTGACGCCATGGCTGTTGCTGGGTGACTCCATGGAGGCCCACACCCAGGGCTGCCCGCGTGGCCGTTCGGCCAGGGGCAGGCGGATCCGCCCGTCCCGTAGCTCGCGGTGGTGGAAGACCACGGCGTCGGCGGTGGCCAGCAGGCTGCGGTTGGTGCTCAGGTGGCAGCGGGCCACGCCGTAGCTGGTACAGGTGTTGCTGGGCAGCTCCGGGGGCGGGTAGGTGAAGGGCCAGTGCCAGATGAGGATGGTGAGTGTGGGCTGGGGCATCGGGGCTCCCCCAGGGGAGGATTGGAATAGCCACAGGAGCCAAAGGGCCATGAGCAGGGCCACCCCGGCCAGGCTCACCAAGGCCCGAAGCCTCTGGGTGGGGCCGTGCCATGTGAAGAGAGGCTGTCTCATCGGGCTCAACCACAGGCCCCATCCTCCCAGCTCGGGGTTCCCTAAGGACCAGACACTCACCGCCATTATTCATCCACAGCTCCCAGAATCTGTCACCCAAGAAACCCCAGGTTCTCAAATCACAGCAGCCACTGGGCAGAGGCGCCCTGAATCACAGCGGCACCCCGTGCTCGGCCCCACCTGGAAGCGCTCTCCTTTCATCTGCCTGAGATGAGGGAAACCAGGGTCCCTTCCCCCTCCTGCCCCGCCCTGCCCCCCGCCCTGGAGGTGAGCTTTGGCCTCAACCACCCTCCTCACCTTGCCTCCCTCTAGTCCTCTGGCTGCAGGGGTCCTCCGGTTACAGGAGGGGCGCCAGGCCAGGGCCCAGCCTGTGCTGCCCACCCCTGCCGGCTCTGAGGAGGCCCGGAGACGACCTTCTGTGCAGGCACAGGAGGCAGGAGCAGGAGGGGGCCCGCTTGGCCTCCTGAGCCAAGGCAGCCTCCTCCCCAGAAGGGCACCCCAGAGTCACTGCCTGCCACCCAGGCTAGCGCCACCCCCTGCCACACTGGCATTTCTCACTTCCCTTGCTCACCTCTGCCCCGTTCCGCTGTGGGCTCCCAGACCCTGCAGCCACAGACCTGCTGTGCTCAGCTCTTTGCCAGGAGGCTGAGGTTTCTCCAGTTGATTCTTATTGGGCAACCCCACGCCACCCAACCCCACCCCTGCCTCCTCTAGGACACCTTATCCCAGAACCCAGATTCTCAGAAGAGGGGTCCGTCGGGGGTCCTAAGAGAGTCTGTCCACACGAGGCCCCAGCACATGCCCACAGTGGGCAGACGCGAGGCTGGGCTGGCCCCGGAGTGGACTATAGGCCACCACACCTTCTCTCCCCGCCCAAGGACGTGTGTCCGTAGAAGCCCCAGGCTGTGGGTGGGCCCTGACTCCTGGCCAAGCAGAAGGAACGTGAGGTGGGAGGGCTGCCCTTGGGGGCTCCAGGTCTCTTCCTCCAGCCCCCACAGCCCAGGATGGGGGTGGGGAAGGGAGGGGGCTTTCCAGGCTGGAAGGAGAAGGCGTCGTTGTGTCTCTGACGGGGATGGGCAGGGGGCTGGCACCCGCTCCAGGAAAAGGAAGGCTGATGTCCAGAGTCCCTCTCCTCCCCGGCCTCCAGCCAGCCCGGGGGCCCTGACCTGGAGGTCCAGTTCCTTCCCCTTTTGCTCTGGTTCCTCTGAACTGGAGATGCAGCAAGCCAGCACGGCCAGACTTCCCCGAACACCAGCCCTCACCCCACTCTTAGCTGAGGTGGTGCCTCTCAGCTTCCTTCACCCCAGCGGGATCCTTGCTTGGTCCTGGACGTGGTGCATGCGGCAAGGCTCCTCCCTCTTGCTCAGTATCCTGGAGGCCTCAGGCTGCTCAGGTTCTTGGGGGCTGTGAACCGGGGGTTGTGTAAGGAAGAGCAATCAGGAACCGTTGCCCAGTCTGCCACCTCGTGCCATCCTGAGGGCCTCCCACTGCCCCACCATCCCTGTCCTGCTGCATGCTCGGGTCGCAGGGCTGCTGGCCTCCCCCAGCTCTTGTCCCCAGTGAGGACCAGACTGCCATCGGGGTGGAACCAGGGAGCTGGCAGCAGACCCATTGGGGGGGGCAGAGGCAAGTCCAGGAGAGGGGGGCAGTTTGGCCCCTCTGGGGCTCCCCACCCCCTGCATAACCACCAAGCTGTGGTGGGGCCTTGTGCAATATCGAGGGAGGGGAGGGAGGGCTGTGGGTGCTGTCAGAAACCATGAGGCAGGCCCAAGGTGTGTGTGCAAAAGCTGGGCCTGGCATCCCAGGGCCTGGCCCGAGCAGGTGGCTGCCACCATCCCCTGCCTTATCCGGCTGCCCAAATATTTAGGGAGAGGACCACGGTGGCACTGGGTCTTTGGCCCGACCCTGGCATCTGTTCCTGGGCAGGGCCACCCCAGGAGAGAAACACCATGGCTAATGGCCTCGCTTCAGTGCACCCCTTCTCCCCATAGCAGGCACCCTGTGGGCGGTGGTGGGCATGCAGGAAGGAGCTGGTCCTGCCACAGCCTGCCAGCCACATGGCTTCTGGCTGCCAGCACCTTTGCCCTTCCTGTTTGCACTGCCAGGCTGGCCGGGGTGCTTACCACAGGCCTCACCCTTACCCGTGGCCAGATCCCTTCCTGGGAGGATTCAAAAGAGCCTCTCCCACCCTTGGCCCTGGTCTGCTGCTCCCCCGCCAGCCCACCAGCTCACATTGGCAGCCACCACGCCCATCGTGGGAACCTGCCAGCTGGGAAACGGGGCTCCGAGGTTTGGTGCAGAAATGGGTCAGAACGAGAGCCGCTCAGAAGAAGAGCAGGTGAGAGAGCATGACTCAAAGAGAAAGCAGGGCCTCATCCTGCCGACTCCCCCCAGGCCTCGGAACTCGCCAGGCCGCGGGGCAGGCATCTGACTCCAGCTCCACCGCTCTGGAGCACCTCGGAATCAGGTGCACACTGTCACCCTCCCAGCTGAGCCCCAAACCAGCTCCGGGGCCAGCCCCTTGGTGGGCACCTATTGAAGAAGCGGCCACCAGCGGGGCATGCCCCCAACAGAGGGTCGGCCAGTGGCCTGCGGACTACCACCCCCTCACAGACAACAGCAGCCAGGGCAGTGGCAGAGCACCCAGCCCGAGGGGCACCCCAGGGAGAGAAGGGCAGAGTCTAACTGCCGGCCCACTTGTCCCAAGGAAGGGCTGGCCTGAGCAGGGCAGAGTCCAGACCTGGGCCCAGAAGGCCCCCTGGTGGCCGAGCTCCAAGCCACCTGACTCCAAGGGAGTGAAGGCAGCAGAGAAGAGCCAACACACACTTTATGCTCAACAAGAGGTGGGGCGGGGGGTAGTCAGGGAAGCCCCTGGGAAGGTGGGGACACACAGGCTGGCAGGTGGCTAAGGGGGTCCCCGGGGGGGTGCGCAGCCAGGGCATCAGAAGTGCGTGCCAGTTGCCAGCCGCAGCAGGCAGCAAGAGGGGCCGTCCCTCTGTCCTGAGTTGCAGACGCTGCCCTGGACCATCTAGAGGTGCGGCTGCGGTCCAGGGCTGGGAAGACCCCTCCCTCTACACCTTCCCTGCCCACCCAGGCTGGGGAGCCACCCCGTCCTCGTCCAGGAGCAGCTCCAGGATCTCCCGGGGGCTCCTCCAGGAACCTGTGCTCCGCACTGGAGTTTGGTTCATCCCTTTCTGTTCTCCTCGGAGAACCGAGACCCACTCCTCTGAGCCGTGCACCTGGGGGAGGGGGTGCAGCTGGGGCACTTGGAATCTGGACCAGTCCAGCCAGCTACCCGGGCTGGCGGGAGAGTGGGTCTCAACTGAGTGGGAGGATGTCACCTCCTGGGGTCTGCTGCTGGGGAAGTTCCCACTTCCTAAGGTCTTGTCGAGGGGACCACTCCACCTTCTGTGCCAAGCGTGGTCCCACGCCATGGTCTTGCGGGGTGGGGGCATCTCCAGATGGATAGGTGTCACCTCACGGTCTATGCTGGGGTTTGGGGGTGTACCCATCTGTCACCTATACTTTGGGAGGACACTAGGCTGGGGAAGCTTGCTAAGGAGCTGACGCACAGGCGGGCTCAGCGGTCTGGCGGGGTCTGGCCAGAGGGCAGAGGCAAGATCAGCCTTTTGCCCCAGGAAAGGTCCTCATGGGCAGGGTCCCTGGGGCAGGGACAGGACCAGCAGCCTGGGGCTCTGAGGCTGCAGGGACAGCAGAGGAGAGTAATAGGCCCACGGTCGGCGTCTCCAGAGTCCCTGTGGAGCCAGGGCCTCCATGGCCCTAAGCCCTGGACCCAGGGCAGCCCACTGCACCCCGGGGCCTGTGGGAGGAAGGGTGGTTGCAGGAGTTTGGATGAAAGCGGGGGCTGGCTCTGTGTGAGCTAGCCTGGGGCCAACGGAAGAGAACAAGCCAGGTGAGGCGTGGAGTGCTGACTGCTCAGGGCCCTGTGCCAAGTAAGTGGGCCGAGGGAGGCCCCACCGCCTGGAGGACCCCTGCCACCTACCCCTCCTTCCTTGGCCCGGACTTGCCGGCTCCTATCTCGTTGCAGTTCCCCTGGAAGGGGGACCCTCCTCACTGGGGCCCTGGGGAATGGGCAGCGAGGACTCTGGGGACCGGTTGGGGACCCCC
>NW_025795182.1:0-6777 GCF_021613505.1 Equus quagga
GGGGGTCCCCAACCGGTCCCCAGAGTCCTCGCTGCCCATTCCCCAGGGCCCCAGTGAGGAGGGTCCCCCTTCCAGGGGAACTGCAACGAGATAGGAGCCGGCAAGTCCGGGCCAAGGAAGGAGGGGTAGGTGGCAGGGGTCCTCCAGGCGGTGGGGCCTCCCTCGGCCCACTTACTTGGCACAGGGCCCTGAGCAGTCAGCACTCCACGCCTCACCTGGCTTGTTCTCTTCCGTTGGCCCCAGGCTAGCTCACACAGAGCCAGCCCCCGCTTTCATCCAAACTCCTGCAACCACCCTTCCTCCCACAGGCCCCGGGGTGCAGTGGGCTGCCCTGGGTCCAGGGCTTAGGGCCATGGAGGCCCTGGCTCCACAGGGACTCTGGAGACGCCGACCGTGGGCCTATTACTCTCCTCTGCTGTCCCTGCAGCCTCAGAGCCCCAGGCTGCTGGTCCTGTCCCTGCCCCAGGGACCCTGCCCATGAGGACCTTTCCTGGGGCAAAAGGCTGATCTTGCCTCTGCCCTCTGGCCAGACCCCGCCAGACCGCTGAGCCCGCCTGTGCGTCAGCTCCTTAGCAAGCTTCCCCAGCCTAGTGTCCTCCCAAAGTATAGGTGACAGATGGGTACACCCCCAAACCCCAGCATAGACCGTGAGGTGACACCTATCCATCTGGAGATGCCCCCACCCCGCAAGACCATGGCGTGGGACCACGCTTGGCACAGAAGGTGGAGTGGTCCCCTCGACAAGACCTTAGGAAGTGGGAACTTCCCCAGCAGCAGACCCCAGGAGGTGACATCCTCCCACTCAGTTGAGACCCACTCTCCCGCCAGCCCGGGTAGCTGGCTGGACTGGTCCAGATTCCAAGTGCCCCAGCTGCACCCCCTCCCCCAGGTGCACGGCTCAGAGGAGTGGGTCTCGGTTCTCCGAGGAGAACAGAAAGGGATGAACCAAACTCCAGTGCGGAGCACAGGTTCCTGGAGGAGCCCCCGGGAGATCCTGGAGCTGCTCCTGGACGAGGACGGGGTGGCTCCCCAGCCTGGGTGGGCAGGGAAGGTGTAGAGGGAGGGGTCTTCCCAGCCCTGGACCGCAGCCGCACCTCTAGATGGTCCAGGGCAGCGTCTGCAACTCAGGACAGAGGGACGGCCCCTCTTGCTGCCTGCTGCGGCTGGCAACTGGCACGCACTTCTGATGCCCTGGCTGCGCACCCCCCCGGGGACCCCCTTAGCCACCTGCCAGCCTGTGTGTCCCCACCTTCCCAGGGGCTTCCCTGACTACCCCCCGCCCCACCTCTTGTTGAGCATAAAGTGTGTGTTGGCTCTTCTCTGCTGCCTTCACTCCCTTGGAGTCAGGTGGCTTGGAGCTCGGCCACCAGGGGGCCTTCTGGGCCCAGGTCTGGACTCTGCCCTGCTCAGGCCAGCCCTTCCTTGGGACAAGTGGGCCGGCAGTTAGACTCTGCCCTTCTCTCCCTGGGGTGCCCCTCGGGCTGGGTGCTCTGCCACTGCCCTGGCTGCTGTTGTCTGTGAGGGGGTGGTAGTCCGCAGGCCACTGGCCGACCCTCTGTTGGGGGCATGCCCCGCTGGTGGCCGCTTCTTCAATAGGTGCCCACCAAGGGGCTGGCCCCGGAGCTGGTTTGGGGCTCAGCTGGGAGGGTGACAGTGTGCACCTGATTCCGAGGTGCTCCAGAGCGGTGGAGCTGGAGTCAGATGCCTGCCCCGCGGCCTGGCGAGTTCCGAGGCCTGGGGGGAGTCGGCAGGATGAGGCCCTGCTTTCTCTTTGAGTCATGCTCTCTCACCTGCTCTTCTTCTGAGCGGCTCTCGTTCTGACCCATTTCTGCACCAAACCTCGGAGCCCCGTTTCCCAGCTGGCAGGTTCCCACGATGGGCGTGGTGGCTGCCAATGTGAGCTGGTGGGCTGGCGGGGGAGCAGCAGACCAGGGCCAAGGGTGGGAGAGGCTCTTTTGAATCCTCCCAGGAAGGGATCTGGCCACGGGTAAGGGTGAGGCCTGTGGTAAGCACCCCGGCCAGCCTGGCAGTGCAAACAGGAAGGGCAAAGGTGCTGGCAGCCAGAAGCCATGTGGCTGGCAGGCTGTGGCAGGACCAGCTCCTTCCTGCATGCCCACCACCGCCCACAGGGTGCCTGCTATGGGGAGAAGGGGTGCACTGAAGCGAGGCCATTAGCCATGGTGTTTCTCTCCTGGGGTGGCCCTGCCCAGGAACAGATGCCAGGGTCGGGCCAAAGACCCAGTGCCACCGTGGTCCTCTCCCTAAATATTTGGGCAGCCGGATAAGGCAGGGGATGGTGGCAGCCACCTGCTCGGGCCAGGCCCTGGGATGCCAGGCCCAGCTTTTGCACACACACCTTGGGCCTGCCTCATGGTTTCTGACAGCACCCACAGCCCTCCCTCCCCTCCCTCGATATTGCACAAGGCCCCACCACAGCTTGGTGGTTATGCAGGGGGTGGGGAGCCCCAGAGGGGCCAAACTGCCCCCCTCTCCTGGACTTGCCTCTGCCCCCCCCAATGGGTCTGCTGCCAGCTCCCTGGTTCCACCCCGATGGCAGTCTGGTCCTCACTGGGGACAAGAGCTGGGGGAGGCCAGCAGCCCTGCGACCCGAGCATGCAGCAGGACAGGGATGGTGGGGCAGTGGGAGGCCCTCAGGATGGCACGAGGTGGCAGACTGGGCAACGGTTCCTGATTGCTCTTCCTTACACAACCCCCGGTTCACAGCCCCCAAGAACCTGAGCAGCCTGAGGCCTCCAGGATACTGAGCAAGAGGGAGGAGCCTTGCCGCATGCACCACGTCCAGGACCAAGCAAGGATCCCGCTGGGGTGAAGGAAGCTGAGAGGCACCACCTCAGCTAAGAGTGGGGTGAGGGCTGGTGTTCGGGGAAGTCTGGCCGTGCTGGCTTGCTGCATCTCCAGTTCAGAGGAACCAGAGCAAAAGGGGAAGGAACTGGACCTCCAGGTCAGGGCCCCCGGGCTGGCTGGAGGCCGGGGAGGAGAGGGACTCTGGACATCAGCCTTCCTTTTCCTGGAGCGGGTGCCAGCCCCCTGCCCATCCCCGTCAGAGACACAACGACGCCTTCTCCTTCCAGCCTGGAAAGCCCCCTCCCTTCCCCACCCCCATCCTGGGCTGTGGGGGCTGGAGGAAGAGACCTGGAGCCCCCAAGGGCAGCCCTCCCACCTCACGTTCCTTCTGCTTGGCCAGGAGTCAGGGCCCACCCACAGCCTGGGGCTTCTACGGACACACGTCCTTGGGCGGGGAGAGAAGGTGTGGTGGCCTATAGTCCACTCCGGGGCCAGCCCAGCCTCGCGTCTGCCCACTGTGGGCATGTGCTGGGGCCTCGTGTGGACAGACTCTCTTAGGACCCCCGACGGACCCCTCTTCTGAGAATCTGGGTTCTGGGATAAGGTGTCCTAGAGGAGGCAGGGGTGGGGTTGGGTGGCGTGGGGTTGCCCAATAAGAATCAACTGGAGAAACCTCAGCCTCCTGGCAAAGAGCTGAGCACAGCAGGTCTGTGGCTGCAGGGTCTGGGAGCCCACAGCGGAACGGGGCAGAGGTGAGCAAGGGAAGTGAGAAATGCCAGTGTGGCAGGGGGTGGCGCTAGCCTGGGTGGCAGGCAGTGACTCTGGGGTGCCCTTCTGGGGAGGAGGCTGCCTTGGCTCAGGAGGCCAAGCGGGCCCCCTCCTGCTCCTGCCTCCTGTGCCTGCACAGAAGGTCGTCTCCGGGCCTCCTCAGAGCCGGCAGGGGTGGGCAGCACAGGCTGGGCCCTGGCCTGGCGCCCCTCCTGTAACCGGAGGACCCCTGCAGCCAGAGGACTAGAGGGAGGCAAGGTGAGGAGGGTGGTTGAGGCCAAAGCTCACCTCCAGGGCGGGGGGCAGGGCGGGGCAGGAGGGGGAAGGGACCCTGGTTTCCCTCATCTCAGGCAGATGAAAGGAGAGCGCTTCCAGGTGGGGCCGAGCACGGGGTGCCGCTGTGATTCAGGGCGCCTCTGCCCAGTGGCTGCTGTGATTTGAGAACCTGGGGTTTCTTGGGTGACAGATTCTGGGAGCTGTGGATGAATAATGGCGGTGAGTGTCTGGTCCTTAGGGAACCCCGAGCTGGGAGGATGGGGCCTGTGGTTGAGCCCGATGAGACAGCCTCTCTTCACATGGCACGGCCCCACCCAGAGGCTTCGGGCCTTGGTGAGCCTGGCCGGGGTGGCCCTGCTCATGGCCCTTTGGCTCCTGTGGCTATTCCAATCCTCCCCTGGGGGAGCCCCGATGCCCCAGCCCACACTCACCATCCTCATCTGGCACTGGCCCTTCACCTACCCGCCCCCGGAGCTGCCCAGCAACACCTGTACCAGCTACGGCGTGGCCCGCTGCCACCTGAGCACCAACCGCAGCCTGCTGGCCACCGCCGACGCCGTGGTCTTCCACCACCGCGAGCTACGGGACGGGCGGATCCGCCTGCCCCTGGCCGAACGGCCACGCGGGCAGCCCTGGGTGTGGGCCTCCATGGAGTCACCCAGCAACAGCCATGGCGTCAGTGACTTCCGCGGCATCTTCAACTGGGTGCTGAGTTACCGGCGTGACTCTGACATCTTTGTGCCCTACGGGCGGCTGGAGCCCCGAGAGGGGCCCGCGCCACCCCTGCCGCCCAAGGACAGGGTGGCCGCCTGGGTGGTCAGCAACTTCCGGGAGCGGCAGCGGCGCGTGCAGCTGTATCGGCAGCTGGCGCCTCACCTGCAAGTGGACGTGTTTGGCCGCGCCAACAGGCGACCGCTGTGCGCCAGCTGCCTGCTGCCCACGGTGTCGCGGTACCGCTTCTACCTGTCCTTCGAGAACTCCCAGCACCGGGACTACATCACAGAGAAGTTGTGGCGCAACGCGCTGGCGGCTGGGGCCGTGCCCGTGGTGCTGGGGCCCCCGAGGGCCACCTATGAGGCCTTCGTGCCGCCAGATGCCTTCGTGCACGTGGACGACTTCGGCTCGGCCCGCGAGCTGGCCGCCTTCCTCACCGGCATGAACGAGAGCTCCTATCGGCGCTACTTTGCCTGGCGAGACCGGCTCCGCGTGCGGCTGGTCGAAGACTGGCGGGAGCGCTTCTGCGCCATCTGTGCCCGTTACCCCCATCTGCCCCGCAGCCAGGTCTACCAGGACCTCCAGGGCTGGTTCCAGTCCTGAGCTCCAGCCCGCCCACGACAGGAGGTGGGGGAAGGTGGTTGGGAGCTAGGGCTGTGGGTGAAAGGCTGGGTGTTGAAATCAAACCACCAGGCATCCGGCCCCCCATGGCAACCCTCAGGCTAACTTGGAGTCTGGGGTTGGAGCCCAGGAAGCAAGGCTCATGGGGGAGTGGGTGGTCTGGGCAGGCTGGCTGGAGGAGGAGGGTGGTGGGCATTGGAGCAGGCATTGGGGGTGCAGGTGAGGGCAGGGAGGGAGCAACGGGGGTGGGTGTTGCTAGTTAATCAAAGATAAGAGGCTGCTGAGGACCTGCCTCTCCAGCTTGCTCAAATCTTGCTCGGGGGGTGGCATCAGTCTTTCTCTGGATGTGGGGCTGAGAGAGGCTGGAGGCAGGGCCCTCAGTGCTGAGGACATGCCACCCTGCGGTTGCTGGAGGCAAAACCTGGGTCCCCCACACCTCCTCTGTAACTGAGTTCGCCTGCCTCAGATGTGCAGGCACGTCCCCCTTCTCCGTCCACAGCGCTGGAGCCCCTGTGTGCAGACCGGTGCGGGGCCCTGGGAGACTGTGACCAGCGAGCCAAGTTGTTGGGCTTTTTGCAGCCTGCAGTCCCCTCAGGCAGGAGGCCTCGGTCAATAAAGAAACAAAGGACAAGAACAGCGTGTGCCGAGTCTGATGGCGCAGGGCCCCCTGTATCTGCTCTCCCCCTGCCGTCCCGCCCACTCAGGCCTCCTCATCCTGACGGGACCATCTCAAGGCCTCTCCCCTCCCTCTGCCTGAGACGCCCTCCCCCGCCAGGCTCTGCCTGCTGCCCGGGGCTTCCTTCAGCCCCTGCTAAAGGGCCCTGCATCGGAGAGCCTTCCCAGACCCCCGTAAGGCGAAGGTGGGTGGGAGCAGGGCTGAGGTCAGAAACCCAGCTGGGGACCGAAGCTGCATCATCTCAGAGGCCCTGAGATTTCGTTCAGGCTGCAGGGGCTTCCCGGGTGTGATAGGACCTGTTTTGTGACGTGGGGTTCCCCTTGGCTGCTGGCTGGTTGTGTGGGGACAGTGAAGGGACACAGAGGATGCTGCTGAGCCAGGGGAGCTCCTTGTGGCGGGGTGGGTGGGCGGAGGAGGAGAAAGGAGGCTGGTGGTGAGCCTCTGGGTGGCACTGACAGGGGCCCCAACAGCCCAAGCCCCTGGGCTGGGGCACAGACTGGTCGCTGCCCCAGCTGGCGGTGGGTGGCAGGTGGAGGCAGGAAGTTTCCCTCCCCTTTGGCAGTGGCTCGTGGGAAAGACCTGCCAGTGACTTCCTGCCCTGACCCAGCCACACGTGTTGACCAGTGAGAAATAGTGTCCTGAGGCTGCAAGGTGGGGTGGGTGTTATGGGTGGGGGATTGTGCCCCATCCACCTGCCCCGGCTGCCCCTCCTCCTACGCCAAGGAGCTGGGAGGGGGTGGGGTGCTGCAGGACCCCCCCACCCCTCCCCCACCGGCAGGTCTACAATTCAGGTTAGGGTGCGCCCTCTATGTGCCCCCCAGACACTGGACATCACAAGGCCCACCTCTCCCATTCACAAGTGGGGAAACTGAGGCTGGGGAGGAGCCATCAGTGCCACCCACATGGCTTCCCCTCCC
>NW_025795183.1:0-1330 GCF_021613505.1 Equus quagga
CCTGGGGAATGGGCAGCGAGGACTCTGGGGACCGGTTGGGGACCCCCAAGAACGTAGAGAGGATGCGGTGCATGGGGAACATGTGTGTGGCTGCTCTCTGCCCAGGTCAGGCCAGCAGGAGGGGGGACAGGCAAGAGTGGTGGCCCCAGGAATGGACCCCAGAGCTCCACGGGAACCTCCCGGTGCTTTGTCTACAGGGTCCAGCCAGCGAGACAGATTGCCCTGGGCCAGACCCAGCTTGGTGCCAGGCTGCCTCTGCTCTGGAGTGAGGAGTTAACCTCTCTGCCCCCCACTTCTCTCCGTGGATCTCTCCCCTAATGCAGATTAAACGACAGCGGACAGGCAACCCTAATCACCCTGCCCTCATCCCACACGGGCGCCCAGCTCCCTGTACTCGCCTCTCCCATCTCCCATACCAGTGCACAGAAGGGAAACTGAGGCCCCCAGCTGAGGGCCAGCCCAAGGCCACAGCCTGGGAGTCAGGGTGGGGGACTTCCCAGCCTGGGTGGGCTCTAGCCCCAGGATCATACTGCTTTAGGACAAGCCATTAGCTCCAAGTGGGGCGACCCCATCTCCCCCAGCCCAGCCCACTGGCCTCTCTTCAGGAACCCACCTGTCCTAAACAGGCCCTGTCTTCCCCTTTGAGGGCTGTCTCCATCCATCCAGGAGGCAGAAGTCCAGTATTCTCTGGACCCCCGGGCCCAGGAACCACTGAGGGGCTTCTGAACCCAACCCTTCCACCATCTCCAGCCTTGGTGGGGCAGACAGGGCCGATCCCTCCACCCCATCTGCACCAACTCCACTGCAGCCTGGGCCCCAGAAACCCCTCTCCCCGGCCCAGACTCAGCACCTTTGACGACACAGTGTGGCCGCTCTGGGCCTTCAGCTGAAGGTCACCCTCCCCGTCTCCCTGCCTCCTTGCTCCTGGGGGTGGGGCTTGGGGTGGGCCGAGACCCAGCTCCTGACATCCCGGGTTGCCCCTGGGCCCAGCCTGGTGTACCGCTGTCCGGGCATCAGGAGCAAGGAACCCGCTGCCCGGGGAACGGCTCCCTGCAGGCACAGCAGGCAGGGTGCTCAGGGAGACTCAGGCTGCCCCCTGTATGAGTGGCTCATGTTTGTCCCCACATCTGAGAGTGAGTCTGGCCTCTGCACAGGGACTCGGGGTCCAGTGAATTGGGCAGAGTGGTTTGGCACAGGCTGCAGCAAGGACAGACCCAGGTGCTGCCTGAGGTGCAGGGTGGATTCGCGGGGTGGCCGGCAGAGGGCAGCAGAAGGCTGGCCATGGGAGGGGAAGCCATGTGGGTGGCACTGATGGCTCCTCCCCAGCCTC
>NW_025795184.1:0-1330 GCF_021613505.1 Equus quagga
GAGGCTGGGGAGGAGCCATCAGTGCCACCCACATGGCTTCCCCTCCCATGGCCAGCCTTCTGCTGCCCTCTGCCGGCCACCCCGCGAATCCACCCTGCACCTCAGGCAGCACCTGGGTCTGTCCTTGCTGCAGCCTGTGCCAAACCACTCTGCCCAATTCACTGGACCCCGAGTCCCTGTGCAGAGGCCAGACTCACTCTCAGATGTGGGGACAAACATGAGCCACTCATACAGGGGGCAGCCTGAGTCTCCCTGAGCACCCTGCCTGCTGTGCCTGCAGGGAGCCGTTCCCCGGGCAGCGGGTTCCTTGCTCCTGATGCCCGGACAGCGGTACACCAGGCTGGGCCCAGGGGCAACCCGGGATGTCAGGAGCTGGGTCTCGGCCCACCCCAAGCCCCACCCCCAGGAGCAAGGAGGCAGGGAGACGGGGAGGGTGACCTTCAGCTGAAGGCCCAGAGCGGCCACACTGTGTCGTCAAAGGTGCTGAGTCTGGGCCGGGGAGAGGGGTTTCTGGGGCCCAGGCTGCAGTGGAGTTGGTGCAGATGGGGTGGAGGGATCGGCCCTGTCTGCCCCACCAAGGCTGGAGATGGTGGAAGGGTTGGGTTCAGAAGCCCCTCAGTGGTTCCTGGGCCCGGGGGTCCAGAGAATACTGGACTTCTGCCTCCTGGATGGATGGAGACAGCCCTCAAAGGGGAAGACAGGGCCTGTTTAGGACAGGTGGGTTCCTGAAGAGAGGCCAGTGGGCTGGGCTGGGGGAGATGGGGTCGCCCCACTTGGAGCTAATGGCTTGTCCTAAAGCAGTATGATCCTGGGGCTAGAGCCCACCCAGGCTGGGAAGTCCCCCACCCTGACTCCCAGGCTGTGGCCTTGGGCTGGCCCTCAGCTGGGGGCCTCAGTTTCCCTTCTGTGCACTGGTATGGGAGATGGGAGAGGCGAGTACAGGGAGCTGGGCGCCCGTGTGGGATGAGGGCAGGGTGATTAGGGTTGCCTGTCCGCTGTCGTTTAATCTGCATTAGGGGAGAGATCCACGGAGAGAAGTGGGGGGCAGAGAGGTTAACTCCTCACTCCAGAGCAGAGGCAGCCTGGCACCAAGCTGGGTCTGGCCCAGGGCAATCTGTCTCGCTGGCTGGACCCTGTAGACAAAGCACCGGGAGGTTCCCGTGGAGCTCTGGGGTCCATTCCTGGGGCCACCACTCTTGCCTGTCCCCCCTCCTGCTGGCCTGACCTGGGCAGAGAGCAGCCACACACATGTTCCCCATGCACCGCATCCTCTCTACGTTCTTGGGGGTCCCCAACCGGTCCCCAGAGTCCTCGCTGCCCATTCCCCAGG
>NW_025795185.1:0-9775 GCF_021613505.1 Equus quagga
TCAGGCAAGACTCTGGTACGATGAGGGTATGAATGTGACTGAGAGGCCCTGGGCAGTGCTGACCTCTCGGCACAAAGGGATGGAAGTAAGCCACCCTTATTCATTGATGAGGGAGTGCTTGGCTTTGGGGAGTGTTCTGTGAATCGGCAGAACATGAACTTGAACATGCACAGAACATGAACATGAGTTCTGTGAACTCATGCTGGCTCTTCTGAGCTTCTAGCTACAATGTCCTAAAAGGAGGCAAGCCGACTCCTGGGCCCAACCTCCAGTCCTCCAGCTTGGGGCATCCCTAGGGCCCCTCAGACACCAATGGCAGCCTCTCCTAGCCCAGAAGCACCTGTCAAGCCTGGAGAACCCTGGGTGACCCTAATGACAGCTCCCTACTAGGGAACTTTTTGCTGAGGAAGACTGGCCCTGATCTAACATCCGTGCCCATCTTCCTCTGCTTTATATGTGGGATGCCTGCCACAGCATGGCTTGATGAATGGTGTGTAGGTCTGTGCTGGGGATCCGAACTGGCGAACCCCCGGCCACTGAAGGTGAGCGTGCGAACTTAACCACTATGCCACTGGGCTGGCCCCAGGACTTAGACTTTGTGATTTTTAAACTGACTGCAAAGCTAAAGTAACTAAGACAGTGTGTTACTGACCTAAGGATAGACAAATGGATCAATGGAATAGAATTGAGAGTCCAAAAATAGGGCAATTAATTTTTAAAAATTTATGGCCAATTGCTTTTGAAAAAATTGACTATAATTTTTTAGAGCAGTTTTAGGTTCACAACAAAATTGAGCAGAAGGTGGATTTCGCATATACACATGCACAACCTCCCCCACTCTCAACACACCCCAGCAGACTGGTACATTTGTTGTAACTGATGAACCTACACTGATCCCTCATTGTCACCTTAAGTCCATAGTGTAAATTAGAGCTCACTCTTGGTGTTTTACGTTCCATGGGTTTTGACAAATGTATAGACATGTGTACACTATTAGGGTGTGCCCTAAAAGTCCTTTGTGCTTGACCTATTCGTCCCTCCCTCCCCACTAACCCCTGGCAACCACTGATCTTTTCACTGTCTCCACAGTTCTGCCTTTCCAGAATGGCATATATTGGTAATAGAATCACACAGTCTGTAGCCTTTGAGATTGGCCTGTTTCACTTAGTCGTATGCATTTAGGTTGTCTTACGTCTTCTCATGGCCTGATGGCTCCTTTCTTTTTAGAGCAGAGTAATGTTTCTTGTCTGCACGCACTACAGTTCACTTACCCATTCACCTGCTGAAGGACATCTTGGTTGCTTCCATGTTTTGGCAATGATGAATGAAGCTGCTGTAAACATCCATGTGCAGGGTTTTGTGTGGACATAAGTTTTCAACTCATTTGGGTAAATATCAAAGAGTGTGGTTCCTGAATCGTGGTAAAAGTATGTTTAGTTTTGTAAGAAACTGCCAAACTGTCTCCCAAATGGCTGTGCCGTGTTGCGCTCCCACCAGCAATGAAGGAGCGTTCCTGCTGCTCTGCATCCTCAGCAGCATGTGGTGTTGTCCGTGAAGTGGATTTTCTCCCTTCTCACAGGTGTGTAGTGGTAACTCGTTGTTTCAATTTGTGATTCCCTAATGACATATGATGTGGAGCATCTTTTCATAGGCTTATTGCCAGCTGTATATCTTCTTTGGTGAGGTGTCTGTTCAGATCTTTTGCCCATTTTTAATTGGGTTGTTTTCTCATTGTTGATTTTTAAGGGTTCTTTATATATTTTGGATAGCAATCCTTTATTAGATATACTTTTACAAATATTTTCTCCTAGTCTATGTCTTGTCATCTCCTTCTCTTGATGGTCAATTTATTTTTGACAAGAGTGCCAAAACAATTCAATGGGGAAACAGTCTTTTCAACACACTGTGCTGCAACAACTGGATATCCACATGCAAACGAATGAAGTCAGACTCCTACCTCACACTACACACACAAATTAACTCAAAATGGATCAAAGACCTAAATCTAAGAGCTGAAGCTATACAGGGATGCCTTGGGGTTACTAGGGGTTCGCTCCAGGCCACCACAAGAAAATGAATATCACAAAAAAGTGTCACACAAATTTTAGTGTTTCCCAGTGCATGTAAAATATATTTTTACACTATATTGTAGTCTATTAACTGTTCAATAGCATTATGTGTGAAAAAAGAATGTACAGGGGATGGCCCAGTGACATAGTGGTTATGTTCACATGCTCTGCTTTGGCAGCCGGGGTTCAGATCCTGGGCATGGACCTACACACTGCTCATCAAACCATGCCATGGAGACATATCACATACACAATAGAGGAAGATTGGCACCAACATTAGCTCAGGGACAATCTTCTTCAAGCAAAAAAGGGGAGGATTGGCAGCAGATGTCAGTTCAGGGCCAATCTTCCTCAGAAAAAAAAAGAGAGAGAGAGGAATGTATGATATGTACATTAATTTAAAAATACTTTATTGCTGTAAAAAATGCTAACCATCATCTGAGCTTTCAGCGAGTTGTAATCTTTTTGCTGGGGGAGGGTCTTGCCTCAATGTTGATGGCTGCTGACAGATCAGGGTGGTGGTTGCTGAACGTTGGGGTGGCTGTGGCAATTTCTTAAAATAAGCCAACAGTGAAGTTTGACACATTGATTGACTCTTCTTTTCAAAACAATTTCTCTGTAGCATGCGATGCTGTTTGATAACATTTTAGCTGCAGTAGAACTTCTTTCAAAATTGGAGTCAGTCCTCTTAAACCCTGCCACTGCTTTATCAACCAAGTTTATGTAATATTCTAAACCCTTTGTTGTCATTTCTACAATCTTCACTGCATCTCCACCAAGAGTAGGTTCCATTTCAAGAAACCACTGTTTTGCTCACCCAAGGAAGCAACTCCTCATCCATTAAAGTTTTATCGTGACTGCAGCCATTCAGTCACATCTTCAGGCTCCACTCCTAATTCTAGTTCTGTTGCTGTCCCCACCACATCTGCAATTACTCCCTCCACTGAAGTCTTGATCCCCTCACTGTCATCCACGAGGGTGGGAATCAACTTCTTCCAAACTCCTGTGAAGGTTGATATTTTGATTGCTTCCCATGAACCAAGAGTGTTCTTAAGGGCATCTAGAAGGGTGAATTCTTTCAATTTGCTCTGCCCAGATCTATCAGCGGAATCACTGTCTATGGCAGCGATAGCCTTACGAACTGTATTTCTTAAATGACAAGAGTTGAAAGGCAAAATTACTCCTTGATCCGTGATCACAATGACTGCCCATATCCTGCAGAATGGATGTTGTGTTAGCAGGCATGAAAGCAACATCAATCTTTTTACACATTCCATCAGAGTGCGTCGGTGACCAGGTGCATCGTCAATGAACAGTCATATTTTGAAAGGAATCTTTTTTTCTGAAAAGTAGGTCTTAACAGGGGGCATAAAATATAGAGTAAACTATGTTGTACACAGATGCGCTGTGATCCAGGCTTTGTTGTTCCATTTACCGAGCACAGGCAGAGTTGATTTAGCACTATTCTTAAGGGCCCTAGGATTTTCAGAATGGTCAATGAGCACTGGCTTCTGCTTCAAGTCACCAGCTGCATTAGCCACCTGTCCTTTGAAGCTTCGAAGCCAGGCATTGACTTCTTTCTAGCTACGAAAGTCCTAGACAGCATCTTCTTCTGATATAAGGCTGTTCCATCTGCATTGAAAATCTGCTGTTTAGTATGCCCTTCTTCACTAGTGATCTCAGCTAGATCTTCTGGAGAACTTGCTGCAGCTTCTCCATCAGCACTTGCTGCTTCACCTTGTGCTTTTATGTCATGGAGATGGCTTATTAGCTTACACCTCATGAACCCACCTCTGCTGCCTTCGCCTTTTCTTCTGCAGCCCCCTCACCTCCCTCAGTCTTCATAGAACTGAAGACAGTTAGGGCCTTGCTCTGGATTAGATTTGGGCTTGGGGAATGTTGTGGCTGGTTTCTTCTTCTATGCAAGCCACTAAAACTTTCTCCCTATCAGCAATAAGGCTGTTTTGCTTTCTTAACATTCACGTGCTCACTGGAGCAGCACTTTTAATTTCCTTCAGAACTGTTCCTTTGCATTCACAGTTGGCTAACTGCTTGGAAGAAGAGGCCTGGCTTCTGGCCTATCTAGGCTTTCGACATGCCTTCCTCAGTAAGCCTAACCATTTCCAGCTTTTGAGTTCAAGTGAGAGATGTGTGAGTCTTCCTTTCACTTGAACACTTAGAGGTGATGATAGGGTCATTAATCAGCCTAATTCCAATGTTGTTGTGTCTCAGGGAATGGGGAGGCCTGAGGAGGGGGAGAGAGGCAGGGGAACGGCTGGTCGGTGGAGCAGTCGGAACACACACATTTATCGATTAGGTTTGCTGTCTTCCACGGGTGAAGTTCATGGCAACGCAAACCACCTGCAATGCTAACATCAAAGATCACTGATCGCACATCACCACCATAAAATAATATTAATAAGGAAACGTTTGGAGACATTGTGAGAAGTGGTGAAATGTGACACAAAGTGAGCAAATGCTGTTGGAAAAATGGCACAGATAGACTTGCTTGATGGGGGGGTTGGTCCAAACCTTTGATGGGGTTTAGGGCAGGCTGCTCCAAGGTGTGCCACTCTGATATGCAGATTCTTTTGAGCTGAAGACAATCAAGGCTCAGAAGACTCTGGAAGAACATTTGACCTTCCCCCAAATTGTGTAAAAGAATTTAAGATAGAAGCGCCTGTCTCAGGAAGAGCTCTTATCATAGATAATTGCCATGATTCTCAGTTTTTAAACCTGCCTTTATCCCTGACTGACATTATTAACTATCAGACCAATAAGCCACAATCTGAAAAAGACAATGGGATACAAAATGCCATCAAACAATGATCAGATGGATTAAACACTGGGCCAAGGGACTTCCTGTAGCTCCTTTCTTTGACTTTTTGGGTTGCGCTTATCTCTCAACAATTGGACATATGTGCAGATGGGGGATAGTTAAGGAACTAAAAGATGATTGGTTTTTCCCTGGCATCCATAAAATTTGTGACCCAATTATTTCCCAGTGCACTGCTTGCCAATCTCACCAAGTTTCTGGGAGAAATCAGTGTACCCCAAGAAGTCCTCCCAGGCCCACACTACCCTTTGCTGCACTGCAGATGGACTTTACAGACTTGCCCCAAGCTTTAGGCTATCCTCATTGTTTGGGTACCATCTGTGTGGTTAGTGGATGGACTGAATGCTGTCCAACTGGATGAGCACATGTCACAACTGTGGTAAAGAAATGAATAACTGAAGTTAGTCCTTGTTTTGGCATTCCTGTATAGAGTGAATCGGACCAAGGAACTCATTTTACAGCAGAGAGAAACCAGTTTCTTGCAGAAACGTTGGCATGCTCATTGTAATTTCATACCCCATATCATCCTCAATCATCAGGGCAAGTGGAACATAAAAATCCAGACATCGAAAGGACTTCAGGAAAGGTCTGTCAAGAAACTGGAGTTAAACGGACAGAAGCTCTCCCCTTGGCCCTTATTACATCCAGAATTCTCCAGTTAGGACACGTGGATTGACTCCTTTTGAAATAGTTTTTGGACACCCAATGCCTACTGGCATCTCTAAACCTTCCATTCCTGGATTAAGAGAATATCATGGGAACTTAAGTGAACAATTTGATGCTATGACTGACTCTAGACAAAAATTAACTAGTCTACTTGAAGCAAATGGTCAACAGGTAAAAGAGTCGTGGTCCCCACCTTCTGACAAGCCCTCCTGTCCCTTTGGACCAGGAGGTTGGGTGTACGTCATGGTCTTTAGAAGAAAAAATAAGCTGTCACCTTGCCCGAAAGGACCTTATGAATCCTACTGACCCTCTACTCTGCCATCAAAATAAAGGAAAAATCTTCATAGACCCATGCAAGCCGTGCCAAAATAGACCCAGAAGATCACTCTCAAGACAATGGGAAGAGAGTCCCCACAGGTGACCTTAAGCTAAGGACTTCCTGGGCCGATTCCCAGTCCCCAGAAGCAGCTGACCTCACAGAATAGACAGATCTTCCCAAGATTTTGGATCAGGAAGCCTCGCTTTCACCTATTTTCCCCCCTTGCTTTTAAAACTCCCTATACACTCACACACACACTTTTCCTGTTAATGAATATATATGTTCCTTTTTTTTTTTCGACGATTGGTACCTGAGCTAACATCTGTTGCCAATTTTGTTTTCTTTCTTCTTCTCCCCAAAGCCCCTCAGTAAATAGTTGTACTTCCTAGTTGTGAGTCTAGATGTGAGTGTCTCTAGTTGTGCTGTGTGGGACGCCGCCTCAGCGTGGCCTGATAAGTGGTGCCGTGTCCACGCCCAGGATCTGAACCGGCGAAACCCTGGGCTGCTGAAGTGGAGCGTGTGAACTTAACCACTCAGCCTCGGGGCCGGCCCCTGGATATTCCTTTTAATCATTTATTAGAGAACTGGCTGGAGAGTGCTGGTCTCTATCTGTCCTACTTCCCTTCTCTAAGTTTCCACTATGAGCTCTGTTCCAGTATATGTCTTGTTCTTGCTAACCCTCTCTTTCTGAACAGGACCAGCACAGACCAAACACCCCCTTATGCCGGTTTACCAGACTCTGGCCATGCTAATTAATCAATCTGACTATTAGGTATGTCAACAGCTAGAGAGCACAAAAGAAGCTGAACTAGTCTCTGTTCCTGCTGCTGTAAAAACTTGTTGGACTAAGTACGGAAGATGGATGAACCACAGGGTATGGTGTCCACGACAAGGACAACATCACTCTGCCTCTTCTCCTGGTGAGTCACCTGGGCCCCAGAAAACCTCTAGAGAAGCTCCAGGACTGTCCCTTGCCCAGATAAAGACAACAGGTGAAAATTGTTCCCTTTGCATGAAAGTAAATATGACACTGGACCTTTCCTGGGTGGTATACCGGGAGAATATTGCAATCAAACTCTGTGGTTTGATTCCACAGGTGGCATCTTCAAAGCTCTCAAGGAAATTGTAAGTGACTCTAACACTACTCCCTTTGGCACAAACATTTTCCAAATGACCAAAGGTTCTGGATGGCTTATAAGCCACCCTTGCCCAACTTAGGATATTGCAGTCAGCCTCATGATTAAGCTGCTCAATACCACAAGCTATACATGGGTGGATCCAGACACTGGATTAATGTGCTCAGGTGACAGGACCAGGCTTTACAGCTGCCAAAATCAGACTGCAGGCCTCCTGTACCAGCTATTCCACATCTGTTCTGCTCTCCCACATTAACGGGAACACATGGAAAATGGAGATGTTTAGGCACTACTACTACCAGTGACAAAGGTCATGGAATACTCCAGACCCTTAGAACTACATGTTCAGTTCTCACTTTGTAAACCACACTGGGTCTTTTTATTTTATGTGTCAAGAAAGTATGTAAAGGATTCCCACCTAACTGGTCAGGATGATGTGGACTTGGACACCTGGGCACCTTCTGTTACCAGACACTCCACCGTAAATGCCAGCCAAACCACAAACTTGAGTTCCTTTGTTCATAAGATTGCACCACATAAATGTGCCAGTTGAGAAATCATAAAGAATCCACTTGCATATCACAACTCCAAGTTCTTTTCAGCATCAAGAGTCTTATTCCCCAGCTTTGGAAATTTATGAGTCCGAAAAGGTAATCTTAAGTCTCTCTATGATAATGGAACACGAGTTTAACACCACCATGGAAACTTTGAAAATACTCCAGTCAGAGATTAACAGCCTAGCCACTGTGGTCCTCCAAAATCGACCTGCTGTGGACACACTGACTGCCCAGCAAGGAGGAGCTTGTGCATTCATCAGAGAAAAATGTTGCTTTAATGTGAACCAAACAGGGCAAGTAGCATGTAACTTACATCTGTTAAAAGAGAAGATTCACATTTTCCATCAGATGAATGAAGCTCACCCATTTTATTGGACTGACTTATTCTCAGGATCAGGAACTGGTTTAATGGTGTCTGAGGAGATGGGCACTGATATCGTCTTTCCTGTTTGTTCATGCTGATTCTAATCTATGATCTGTTCTCCCTTTGCAGATTCCTGACCACTCAGCTACTAACTCATTTTCTCTCTCCACAGTCACCAGCTCAGCTTTTAACATGGGAAACTTCCAGGGACGTTTCAGTGGAGGGAACTGATGGGGCTCAGGGCAGGCCACCCCAAGATGTGCCCCCCTGGTATGCGGGCTATTTTGAACTGAAAACAGTCAAGGCTCAGAAGATTCTGGAAGAACATTTGACTTTCCCCCAAAGCGAGTAAAAGGATTTAGGACAGAAGGGTCTGTCTCACTGATAAATACCTGAAAAGCAATAGGATATATTGGAGTATATGAGGAAGCCATTTGGCTTAAAACTAATTTGGTCTGACCTTGTTTCCCAAAAAGGGCCTGACATGGCCTGTTGAGCATGCATTGTACATCTGGTTTAAATATTTACTATGTCCCAGAGACAAGAATGATGCCTTTAAAGTTAGGGATGTAACTTCCCCCATATGGGCATTTCTTTAAGGACAAGCATCTCTTCCTAAACTAAGGATTAATTACTGACCTGCTGTGCTCACCTTAAGATCACTGACCTTCTGTGTTCACTGATCTGCTGTGCCAGGAATGCAATCTCAGGACTATTGTAAAAGGGACATTCCTATCATATATGAAGCATGCTCTTTGTTCCAAGATGGTATATAACCACTCTGTACACCAACTTCTTTGATGCCCTTCCTTCTTTAAGGAAGGAAGGTCCTGGGCTAGTCCTCAGCTCTGGGACATAATAAATTCACTCCAATTTTGATTTATAGATGGACTGTGGATTATTCATGTCAACACCAGGAAGGAGCTCTTACCATGGATAATTCTAGATGTGGTAGGCAGGAAGGCATCTAGCAAGGGCCATTATATCAAAAGATCTCTTTTGGGTCCCATTGTGTACAGATGGGACGATGCAACCCTCTGTTTACCAAATATGAACTCTCTTCATCTTCCTATAAATTGCCTTGTCCCTCTTTGAAGTCTCAGACCTCTATCTCCCTCTCCTTAGTCCAAAAGGACGTATATACCTCATTTTGCCTGACTGTCTTTGGAATTTTTCATGCTCATGTGAATTCCCCATGTACGTGTATTAACGTTTGTCTGATTTTCTCCTGCTAATCTGCCTTATGTCATTTGTAATTCTTTGACCAGCCATAAGAACCAGAAGGGAAAAGGGGGGAGATTCGGTCTCTTCCCTTACACCTTTAATTTGTAAAAAACAAAATATCTTCAAAGCACAATAAAAGGAGGTATGCCTGTAATATGTGCTGTGACTCTGTCAAATTAACATTTGCTAGGTAGAGCCCTGGGGGTGTTGCATGCTGAGCCTCTGTTCAACAGAAGACTGCAAAGGAATTGAAATAGAGAAGTTTGTTACTCACAGGTCCTGGAGAAAGTCTACAGCACGCCTCAGAGGAGCCACATGGGGAGGTTAAGGCAGAGTGCAGGCGGAGAGCAGGGCAGGACCTGTGGCATACGCCTTTATTGGGGACCACAGGCAGAGTCCTTGGGGTTCCTGGGCTAAGTCAGGATTGGCCAATATTAATGAAAAAGAGGTTTAGGTAAGCTTCCCAGGGGTCTTATCTAAGGGGCACACAGGGAGAAGGCCCTGGGAGGCGGGGAGAGTGCTTCTCACAAGGGCAGTTGTAGGAGTCATATCAGGAACTGACAGGTACTCTGACTCTGCTGGTGGTTATCTAGGGCGCGCACTC
>NW_025795186.1:0-12087 GCF_021613505.1 Equus quagga
ATTGTGAGTCCTTTGCTTTTTGACCTCCCTCCATTTGTTCAAGTTCAGTGCCTCTTTTTGGGTTTGGGGGTGACCACCCAGGAGGTGACTGTCTCAGTCTGCTGTGGCTGCCATTGCCGCAGGAGGCAATTCCCTCAGCAGGGCTTTTTCTTTGGTTGGTGAGCACTCTCTCTGGATTGAGGGAGTTCTTTATTGTCATTCCTGTCTGTGCCCTTTTCTTTCACATGGGACTTTCATTTTCCAAAGTTTCCTGAGCAATTTCTCCCTCGGTAACTCCAGCTGGTTTTATGTTTAACAACTAAGTTCCCTTATCTTGTAAATTTCTATGTCAATCGACCAAAATTACTAAGGATAATTTAGAATTATGATGGCCAGGAAGGGAGTAGTCTAATGAGATAAGATCATTTCAAAGGTGCACTTAAAAGCAAAGGGTTCCAAATTCTAAAATAACTTCATTGAAAGTTTTATTGAAAAATTAAAGCTATACGAGGAACCTAAAAGAAAAGACTACATAACTGTAAACAGACGTCCACCGTGTTAGTGGCCCAACTGACATCCTCATGTCCACTCTCATAGGAGGGCCCCCAGATGGGCCCCTCCCGAGCTGATGAGACCCTGAGGTTTTCCTGGTAAACGGATACCCTATTCCCTTAAATAGCCTAGGGGAAACTAAAATTAGAATTAGGGGGTTGTTTAATACTGCCAGAAATATTTGCTTTTTGTGCCGGCTGAACACTAACAAGATATTTAAAAGGATCTTTTTTTTAGTAGCTCTCTGGTCAAAAAGTGGGTAACTAAAAGCTGGTATTCAGAGAACGATAGGGTTTTTAAAAATAGGCTCTCTTGCCTAAGTTAAAATAAAAGTACGTACCCAGAGAGAAAGAAGCAAATTAGGGACAATTGGACAGGTAAATCAACCTATGTTGTGCTATAAGTTACAGCCCTATTCCTGAGGCGTTGAGAGCAACTGTCCTTATCTCACAAATCTTTGCAAAAGTGAAAATGCAGCTCTAAAGGCAGTTCACATTCCACCCACTCCCTTTCACCAATCCTAAAAGCTCCCTGATCAGACTCAAAGCCTGGGAACCTCTCCAGAAACTCCTATTTAGACCATCCTCAATTCCTAAGACTGAAGGAAAATTTTAAGTCACAATCGCCCTGAAACTCCAGGGAAAAAATTTCCATTTTTTCTCTCTCTCTTTTGAAGTTGTACATTTTCCCATATCTTTAGAGTGTTAGCACCCCAGGAGATAACAGCCCGCAGTCACCTGAGACTAAACCTGGCTCCTCAATCAGTAAAGCCTGAGGTTAAAGAAAGAGGGAAGAACATTTCCTCTTAAATTCAGGCTGCTAGAGAGGCTTTCTCCCCTAAATATAATTCAGAGCCTCCTTATCTCCAGCAAAGATAAATCTTCGAAGTCTTCTCCACAAATACTAACAACAACAAAAACTTTTAAGCAGGCAACCTTAACTTGTTCCGTCTGCTAGAGACACAGTTATTTGTTACAGTTATTTGTCAGCTAGTGAGTTTTGTGTTCTACCTGATTCATGGCTGAGATTTTGAAAATAAAAGCTGTCAGATCTCTATGCTGGTATATGTATACACATACCATACATACACATACATATACACACATTATATATGTGTGATATTGTTCTACCTCCAGATAGTATTAACAAATTGATTTCTAAAAAGAGTTCTATTTAATGAACTTAAAGCAAGAGCTTATATAAATTATTTCTAAATACAGTAAAAGCTAACCTATATATATTTCAAGTTAACATGATAGAAAACAATGTTTGGCCAATAAAAGCTCACTTACATTTGTTAGTTTAATTAAAATAGGCATGTCTTCAGAGTTATCAGCACTGGATATAACGGAAACATACAACTTAAATTCTACCTGGGTTATTAATCAAATAAGCTCATGTCATCACTGTTATAAAACTTATCAGCAAGAAAACGTTAACTTAAACTGAGAGTTAACTGCTTTAATGTCTCATGAAATTTTCATGAATAATCTAAGTATGATTATTAAGAAGAAATGAAGTACATAGTTAGTGAAAAATGGAATTTTAAGGGCAAAAATTATGTTTTATGGCATGTGTACTTTAGAATAACTTCTACAAATCTTTTGGTAACTTGAAACCTCAGAGTTTTGCTAAATGAAAGTTAATGATGGAGAATCCATTGAATATCTAGATAAGATAAAACAGGAAAAAGTTAATTACTGAACAGGGGTTTATCTACTTTTGGCTTCTTATTACAGAAAAACTAAAAGATGTTTGCATCTATTAGTAAAACACGTCTTGTGCCACGTTAAAAAATTTATGTAGTGAGAAAATGTATGTTTTCAGTAAAAGAAGGTATAGGAATGGAGCTATTTTTATTAAAGGAAATTTGTCCTAAAGTAAAACTGGTTATGGGAAAGAAGAAAAGACAAATTCTGAATGTAAAAAAGAAAGTTTCTGAAAGAGGAACCCTGAGAAAAGATTTCTGTGAGATCGAGCTGGCTAAGATCGGAACGAATTTAATACAGTAAATGAGTTTTAATATCAAAAATAAGCTGGTTCAAAATTAGAATTTGGTTTTCTCTGTTTTTGTTATAAGGGCAAGGTTTCTTGGGTTTTTAATCTACTCTTGATAAAGAGATTATGAAAAGTTTTTCTGTACTTTTGAGTAACCTGCCTAAAATCAGGATGTTTTATCGAAATAATTTCTTGCACTTCATTTTAAATGCTGAGTCTTTCCTATTACAAAAAGCTAAAGTTTTGCAGCTATGTAAACTTCTGTATTTGTCTTTGAAGCATTTTTGTCTCCTTGGTTAAAAGGTAATTAAATATTAAGTTTCATAGAGATCTGTGATCCTATTTAGGCAAGTATTTTAAGATCTTATTTTGGACAAAACTTTCCCAAACCAGATTCTAAATGAAGTCTTTTTTGACCTCTAGATAACATTGGTATTTTTCAGAGGATCCTTGAAACATGTCAAAAGATTGGTTTTCTCTCCTTTTAAAAAGAAAGATATTAAACTAATTAGGCTTATCTGATATGTTAGATGACATGGGAAACGTTGTCAAATAAGCAATTAAACCTTCTTTATGTTATGTCTCTACAAGTCTATGTTATAAGAGTTCCAGAAATTATGTGAAATTCCTGGGAGTCCAACATGTCCTGGGATGAAATGTTGTCTGTCATCAAAATTGAGGCTCACACTAAACATCAGGAAAGCTCCTCAGCTGACTTTCATGCAAAGGCAGCAACCACGGAATCTATAAAGATTGGTACATGTGGATGAAGCCCATTCTGCCTCTGCAAAGAATAGTCCTGCACTGCCAGACTTTTGCCGTCCTGATGTCCTTTTAACAAGGCAACAGTCTGCTCCTGGAGCAGAGAAATGAAGGCAGGTAAACAATGGCTGTAAATTCAACAGTCAGGGCTAGGAAAACCCCAGACAGCCACTGGGCTCTCCCTGGCTTCTGGCAAATCCCATTTTTCGGTTTTTACCTCCCTTCACCTACTATGAGAAAGTCTATTTCTGCCCCCAGAAGCCTCACAACTCCTCCCTCCGGGTCCTTTGAGCACCTGCAGCTGGACTTCATTCAACTGCCACCTCATATGGCTCATCAATATGTTCTTGGTGTTGTATGCATTTTCCAGATGAGTTAGAGCCCTTGAGCCCCATCGGAAGGGACCTTACCAAGTGCTCATGACCACTGACACTGCTACAGAACTAGAAGACACTGCATTCTATGTGCCCCTTTTGGGTAAACCTTTGTGTGTGGTTACTGTGGGGAAGCATAGGCTTATGAATGTCTAGACAGCTAGAATATGGCGGGACAATGCCTTTTAGGATAGCATAGTATTCCATTTCAAGTTCTTGTTAAAGAAACCTACCCACAATGTCATAGGTCTCGGTCAGACTTGGAGATGCGTTTTTACACCCCACCTACTCTCCATTGATTACTGACCCCTCAGCTTGCCACTGTCCCCTCCTGGCTGATTCCCAGAACTCTGTGACCATGTGTAGGCATTAATGTCCCTATTTTATAGCAGAACAAGATGGAAAGGGACTACCCTTTGGTCCCTGGCCAGTATGTGGGGTCCCACTTTCCTACAGCCCCTCTGATGAGGGTCCCGCCCTTTGTCTGCCACGCCCAGCACCTCCACCCTGGCGTGAACTCACCCTCCCAGAGTCCCTCTACCTTCCCTATTCTGTCGTCAGAGTTGGACAAGAGGAGTCACTTCTGCCCCAACCAGGGACAGAGCTATCAGGAGGAGAGGAGTCTCACTCTGCCTTGGGGTACAACACTGCACCCATATCTGGCTGGGGGGCTGCTCACCCTCCCCACTCTGACCACCTCCTTTTATTTGCACCCTCCAGCTTTCCCATGAACCTCAAACTCAGGGAACTCTGGGGGCTAAGCAGGGGAGGGGCATGTCCCTGTAGCCTGCAGGGCTGGGTGACAAAGGGGAGACACCTCCTGGGCCTGGACAGCTCTGCTCTCTCACCACCTCAGCACTCTCCATCCCACTAGGGACCTGTTGGGCTGACGAGGACTCAAGGGGAGACGGGGATGCACAGCCACAGTAACTGTGGGCCCTGTCTTCCGGCACCTCCAGTGGGATGGGGTTTCACGGGACCGTGCTGGGACCTTGGGTGGCTCCAGTGTCTGGTGGTGCTTCTGCATCTCTTTCTGCCAACAGCCCCCTGCCACTCCCTTCCCAGGCCCTGTGGAGATTGGAGGGCTTGGAGTTTCTCCTGTGTTTTCAAGGCATAAACACGGGCCAGTGTCTGGTGTTCAATGGGACCCACAGAACCTGTGAGATCTGGGGCTGGTGCCCCGTGGAGAGCAAGACTGTGCCCTTGTAAGTGTCCCTGACACCAGGCAGGTTCCCAGGACCAGCAGAGCCTGCCCCTTACCTCCCCCCACCTGCAGGAAGGCCCTGCTGGTCCAGGCTGACAACTTCACGCTGTTCGTCAAAAACCCTGTCACCTTCAGCAAGTTCGACTTCTCCAGGTAAGCATGGTGGATCCTGGCTGGCCCCAGATCCTTTTCCTTCCCCACCTGGCCCAACCTTCTGGCCCCACCCCCTCTCAGGTCCAATGCCTTGGAGACCTGGATGCCACCTATTTCAAGTGCTGCCACTATGACCCACGCTTCAGCCCTCCTGTCTTGTGTTTCACATTGAGGACCTTGTGGCTGAAGCTGGAGGGGTCTTTGAGGACCTGGCATTGCTGCTGGGTCTCTGGGAGGCAGAGTTTTAGGAGGGCTTGGGGAGAGAGAGGGTCCCAGGCCCTCGTGCTGGTGGAGCAGTGATGCACTGTGTGCAGGGCAGTGCTGTGAGCATCCCCGGCCTCTGGGATTGTGACCTGGACACCAGGGGCTCTGACTGCCAGCCCCATGACTCCTTCCAGCTGCAGGAGAGGAGCTACAACTTCAGGTGCAGCCCCACTGCCCACCTGCTGCTCCTCAGCCAAGTCCTCCCCCACCTGTCCGCCTGTGGTGTCCGGGACAGACTACACCCTGGCCCGTCCCTCTGGACAGTCTGCTGGGTGTGTGAGGGGGGCCCCAGGGCAGGAGGGGTGCTCTCAGCTCCAGGTCCCCCAGCACAGGCTCCATCCAGCCTCCTCCCTGAGCCCTTTGGCCTCCACCCCACCTGTCCCCACACCCCTGCTGCAGCTGGACCCCTCACCCCCAGCCCCTCCCTCCACTCCACCCTGCCTCCAACATCTCCCTCCACCCCACAGGGGCTTTATTTTTCACTTTTCTCTTAAGGTTTTATCCAAAAAATTGCTAAAGTTTCTAGAAAGCTTCAAAGATTGGTATCAAGAAAACCCATATAGCATTCATGGGGGATCACCAGGGTTTTTGTTTGTTTGTCTTTGTTTTTTACCATTTTGCCCCGTTTGCTTACTCTCTCCTTCTTAGAGGGAGCCGGGTATATTTAGATGTCACAAGAAACAGTTGGAAAGTAAGTAGCAGATATCCAGACACTCACCCCTCTTGATGATGTCCTGAGAATGAGGACCTTCCCCAGGTGACCACTGTCCTCTTGTCACACTCAGGAAATTTAACATTGGCAGATAAATCTAATATTTAAATTTCCCAGCTGTGCCAATAATAGTCCTAAATTTTTTTATTTTTTGACTCAGAATGCACTCAAGGATCTTGCGTTGCATGTATTGTCATATCTTTGAGTCTCCTAAGCAGATGTGCACACAGCCGCCTTCACAACCATGTGCGGCTGGACCCCACCCACGCCCTGCCCCCGTCACTTCTGTGCTCTCCCCATCCTACATCTCTGCCTCGAACTCCATCCTGACGCCTGGAAAACCAGCCTGACAGTCTTCTGGCAGGAAGCCCCCTGGTTCCTGGGGGGAGTGAGTGCCCCTCTCTGGACCCCACAGTCCAAGCCTGCTCCCACTCCCCCCAACCCCACTGCCAGCGTCTGTTTAGGGACCCTTCTGTCCCCATCCCCTCAGCAGGCAGGGAGCTTCTGAGAGGCAGGTCCCAGCTTGCTTGTCCCCTGTGTCCTCAGCAAGGACACAGGGCTGAGACCCAGGACTCAGGCTAGGGGTGGATGGAGTCAATGGATGAGTAAGATGAGGCCTGTGAGGGCCGGGCCACTCCAGGAGTGGGCAGAGCAGGCCAGTAGACTCTCCTGCCCCCAGGACAGCCACTCACTGGGGGGAGGCCTCTGGCGTGGAGGCCCAGAGCCTGCCTAAGCTAATGGGGCTTGAGCCCTGCCTGCTGGAGAATTTCTCTGTGCCCCTAGGCCCCTGGCCGGGGGAGTGGGGGGTGAAGCGGGAGTGGGTGGGAGCTGCAGGAGCCAAGCAATCTCTTGGTCCCAGGGCACTTTCATGGATTTGGGGGTACCCACCCTAGGGAGACAAGCAGTTGCTTTCTCATGGGTCCCTGGTACCAGGGGCATGCTGGAAGCTTGTTGGTAGAGCATCATTGGCCAGGTTGGGGAGGGCCAAGGCTGGGGCTCAGGCTGGGCAGCATCTGGAATCATCTGGCACCTGGAGCCCCAGCCAAGCCTTGGGGTCCCTGCTGCCTCTCAATCCCCAAAGCAGTGTCCATGGGAGGCGAGTACAGACGGGCCGGGGTGAGAGATCACGGCGCTGCGGCCTCGTTATTGGAGTGGGGTCACGTGTGCCTGGTTGTCCTTGGGGCCCAGAGGAAGCTGATGTGGAGAGTTGAGGAGTAAAGCTGCCACAGCCAGCGGCTTCTGTGTGGTCCTCACAGGCGGGAACGGCGAGGTGGAGGCGTCTATGGTAGACATAGCATGGCCTTGGAGAGACCAGTGGGGGTGCAGGGTTGGCCTGGGGACCCCTAAAGATGGGGCCCTACAGCCACCAGGTGGGGCCCAGGAGCTCATGCACCCACCTGTATGCATGTCCCATCCTGAGCCTTTATCCCAAAGCTTGAGGGAGTGGCAGGGAGAGACGCAGCTGGAGCTGGGGGCCCTGAGCTTGGAAACAGCTGTTGCCTCAGTCTGCACATGGGTGTGCGCCCCCAGGGGAGCTGTGTGTGGGCCTGTGCCTGAGAGATGCGTGTACCCAGGCAGGTGGGCCTCCACATCCTGGGACAGGCCTCAGGCACATGCCCTACTCTGGGAGCCCTGGGAAACTGAGGGAACCCCAGGACTCCACTGACCTTTCTAGGTACCCTCTTTGGGGTCCAGGTTCTCTCTGGATCCGCTCCCAAGGCGACATGTGGGAAACCTGTCGGAGGGAGCCTGGGCCCACACTGTCAGGGACCCCTCTGTGCCTGATGTGTGTAGCTCCCCTCTGAGCTGGCCAGAGGGCACTGGCCCGAGGGTAAGGCCTCAGGAACCAGGCTTGGCCATGTCCCTGACTCAGGGCTGTCCCAGGGCTGATGCCTTCCCCTTACAGATCTTGGCACCTCAGCTGTGGATTGGGGACAATCTGGTTCCTGGGGGCAGGTAAGGACTCAGTGCCACAAAGAACACCACAATGGACACGGCAGCAGGCCACACGGCTGGCCGAGCGGTTATTATTGTGGATCCCTGGGGCTGCGACCCTCTTCCCTGTCTGCCCTACTTCCACCTGCCCAGGTAGCTGGAGTTGGTCATAAACTGGAGGGCGCTAGCCAGAGTCCACCACACCAACGCTGATCATGGCCCACTTGGCATCTGTGCTAAGGTCCTCAGGTCCTGAGGACCACCTGGCCTGAGCAGGCCTATAACCTGTGCTCCTCAGAATAGAAGGGTTGCCAGCCCCTCTGGCCTGCTGAGGAGGTGGGGGAGGGCAGGCAGGCCCCCAGCAGTCCTCATAGCCTGGCAGGCTGCTCCATGTGGCCGGGCTCCTGGGCCAGGGCCTGGCTGAGGGGCTGCAGGGCCTACACCGTCTCCTCCAGGCCACCACATGTGGCAGTCAACCCTGGCAGCTGCCGCTGGTTCTCCTTGCTATGCCAGATGCCATAGCCAAAATACACCACGAGTCTTGTAAGGATGGCACAAGCCTAAGGGGCAGGTCCCAGCCCAGCTTCCCTGCTTGCCCTCCTCCTGCAGCCCACCTGGGGTCCTGGCCTGGCCCCCACTCACCAATCAGCAGCCATATGGACAAGCTCAGCCAGTTCAGATAGCTCAGATGCAGCATGAGGAAGACGTTGAGGAGGATGCTCAGGGCTGGAGTCAGGGGCACCATGGGAACCTGAGGGGACAAGGGCAGGGATGGGCTGCTGGCCTGGGGCCTGATTTCTCGGGAGTTCACGGAGGCTTTCTGTGCCTCTGCAGGTTCCAGAGACAAGTGCCCACTTGCCATGCAGAAAGAGGGGGATGCGGTACTGGCCTTCCCCACCCCGTGAGCCCTGGTGTTTCCTGCCACGGCATAGGAGGAAGGGGCGAAGGGAGCTGGCTGGGCTGAGAGTGAGGGCTGCTGGCTGGAGGAAGTACCTGAAAGGCATTCTCCCGGCGCTGTTGCTGGTGGGCCCCCAGGAAGCGGAGACTGAGCAGAAACATGACGGAGCTGAGCAGGAGCAGCAGGGTGTGGCCCCAGGGCGGGAGGTGCAGGGCCGAGCCCCCAAAGACCAGCATGCAGTCCAGAGTGATGGCTGAGGCCACCAGGACACCAAGTGCCCAAGCCACGGCAGCTCCAGGTCTGTACCCACCCGGGAAGGAGCGGTAGGGCCTCAGGGCTGGTCGCAGCTGCCTGGGCTCAGGGGCTGAGGCCTGCTCTGTGCCCACAGGACTGACTGAGCCCAGGGAACTGGATGGAGGGGACTTGTGGATGCGTAGCATGATAATGCTGGTGGCCACTATGGTGTGGTTCAGCAGTGCACTGATGGACATGAACTGGACCAATGCCTTGAAGTCCAGCAGCAGCGCCAGGAAAGCCATGAGGACCCCAAATACCATGATGCCCACAATGGGTACCAGTGTTTGAGGGTGCATGTAGGTAAACACCTGGAAGAAGAGCCCATCGGCGGCCATGGCATGGACCATACGTGGCAGGAAAATGACTGTTCTGAGCAGGAAAGTGTTCATGGCTGTGGCAGAGGGTGGGAGACTGGTCAGCATGGTGGACAGGCCCACCAAGGGTTGCTGCTGGGGACCAGAGCTTGGGCGGCCCCTAGGGAACAGGAGCATGAATTTGGGCTCTCAGAGTGAGCCTGAGTGTATGTAAGGTACTGGATTGTTGCCCCTCACCACCCAGGAATGGGACAGCCCAGTTTAAGTGACAGACTCCCTGGAGAATTTGATGAGGGCTGAGTCCCTCCACCAGGCAAGGACCAGGCAGCTCATGCCCAGAACTGACATTCTGTGTACAATTGGGAGGGGCGGTGAGTAGGTCCCTCCCAACAAGCCTGGGTGGAGAGTCTAATCATTAGCACCTTCCTGGGCCCAGGATGCAACTGGGAACACAGGCCCAGATGGAGCTGTGTTCCCAGGGAGGCTTAGGGCAGGGCCCCACCACCCTGTTGCCTCCCTCCTTGCCCAGAAGGGCCTCTTACCGCAGATAGCACCAGCTGCCACGATGAAGCCCGCCCAGCTGTAGCCCCGCTGGTTGAAGGCATCAGTGAGCGCCAAGTCAGGGTCCAGGCTGCGCCAGGGCACCATGAAGGTGAGTGCAGCAGAGACGAGGATGTTAGTACCAGCCGCCAGGCCAAGCGAGATGGCGATGGCCATAGGCACGGCTTGCTTTGGATTCTGGGCCTCCATGCTGGAGGCAGCAATGGCGCCAAAGCCCTGGAAGGCAAAGAAGCAAGTAGCGGCGCCGTCTATGATGCCGGAGAAGCCGAAGGGTGCAAAGCCGCCCTCCTCAGTGCTCCAGTTGTGCGGGCGGGCCAGGACAAACCCCAGGATGATGATGAAGAGGATGACAACCAGGTTGATGGCAGAGAACGTGCGGTTGAGCCAGGAGGAGACCCCAACTCCGTAAGAGACTAATGCGGAGGCCAAAAGTATGACTCCAGCAGCCAAGAAGTCTGGGTACTGGGCCAGGAACGGCACCTGCCAGATGCCCACATGGGCCATGGTGAAGCTGCGGATGCGGTGGCTGAAGATGGCATCCACATAGCTGCTCCATACCTGGGCCACAGCGGCACCACCAATGAGGTACCCCAGGATCGTGTTCCAGCCAACGAGGAAGGCCCACAGCTCACCCATGGACACATAGGTGAACAGGTAGGCAGAACCCCTACCGGGCACACGTACCCCAAACTCTGCATAGGATAGGACTCCCAGCAGGGAGGCCACAGCAGCCATGCTGAAAGACACAAGTACCGCAGGGCCAGCCATCTCTTTGGCCACAGTGCCCACAAGCACATAGAGGCCCACACTCCCCGTGGTACCCATGCCCAGCAGGATCAGGTCCAGCATGGTCAGGTGGTGCCTCAACGATCTCTTCGTGGTGGAGTCCTCCAGTGTCTTCAGCCGGTTCAGCTTCTGGCAGAAGTGTGACAGGCTGGTGGTGCTGGACAGTTCGTGGGCCATGGTGGGCAGCTGAGAGGAGCACCAAGCCAGCTGCCGGCACCTACGAGGGCCAGAGGGAGTGACAGGCTGCCCAGCTGGGTGCTGACCAGCCTTCAGTCCTTGCTCTGACCCTGCCCTAGGGACCCCATCCTGGAACCACTGCCTAGCTGGAGGACTGGATGAGGCAGAGTCAGGGTCTGCCAGCAGGGTGGGCAGGAGCTCACAGGGAAGCATGGGGATCCCTTTGGCCTGCTTTCCTGGCAAGGGAGGGAGCCCGGTGGAGGGGGACCCTGGGTGTGCCTGGGAGGGGCCTTGAAGGTGGGGAAGGGGCAGTCCCAGGGAACCCGGCTAGGAACCACTCCAGTGGTCTGGAATTGAGAGCAGGATGGAAACACAAGGTTTCCCATGAGCTGAGCCAGGCCTGTAATACCCAGAACAGGAGCGATTCTGTGGCCCTGGGCTATGCTGAAGCAGCCACCTGGCCTCAGAGAGCTGTGTTCATCCCCTCGTCCTAAGCCTTGCTGAGGTGGTGTATCAGCGCACCCTACCAGGAGTGGGGCCATCTTGGGCCCTGCACCCAAAGCCAAGGCCTCATGCCCTGCCCTCACACCCTGACACACGACCAGTGCACTACTCTAGGGGCCACTACAGCAATGCCCTTGTCCCCAGGTACCCAAGCCTTCACCTCCTCTCCAGCCTAAGTCCCTTCCCTCAGAACTTGATGCAACTCACTTGCTGTCACTGCCTCCCCTACTCTGTGCTCTGTGCAGAGGACCTGCCCTCACCCCTGGGCACCAGATCCAGCACTGGGCCCTGCCTCGCAGTCACACACGCATTCAGCCTACCTACCCACACCTCAGACAGTCCAGACCAGACTCCCAGGTTCTAGGGAAGCCCTGTTACTGTGCCTGGTTCACAGATGAGGAAGCCCAGGCCCCCAGGAAACTGACTAGCCCAGCCCACCAGGGTGGCGTTGAGAGGCTGGTGGAGGTCAAGGTCCAGGTCTTGGGTGGGGCCTGGAGCCCACCTGCTTTCCATTGCTGCAGACACCCTCCTTGATCTCTCACCTCAACACATGGACTCCACCAGCTGGAGCAACATCCAGGCCCCCTCAACACTGGGAGGTGTGGGGGCTGAGCTGG
>NW_025795187.1:0-3188 GCF_021613505.1 Equus quagga
AGGTACTCTGACTCTGCTGGTGGTTATCTAGGGCGCGCACTCGGGAGGGGCCAGTGTCACTTCAAGGTCCCTGCAGGCCACTAGGCCACACATTATGGATGCTGAGGCAGCAATGGTATGGAGTAGTTTAGCTAAACTCCCAACGAACTCTTAGAAGAAAATAGAGGAGTAAGTTTTCATGACCACAGATTAGGCAATGGTTTCTTTTTTCTCTTTTTATCTTTATTGAGGTAACATTGGTTTACAACATCACATAGGTCTCAGATGTACAACATTGTAATTCAACAACTACATACACTGCAGCGTTCTCACCACCAAAATATAGTTACCATCCACCACCATATAATTGATGCTTTTTACCCATTCTTCCCTCCCCTGAATGGTGACAAATAAAAATGGCAAGCAATAGGATATATTGGAGTATATGAGGAAGCCATTTGGTATAAACCTAATTCAGCCTGACTTTGTTTTTTCCAAAAGGGCCTGACTGTGGCCGTCGAGCGTGCATTGTATATACATTTCCTATGGCAAGAAAAAAGGCCCTTGAGATAAAGGTGCAACTTCCCTCCCTCTCCCAATGTTGGCATTTCCTTAATGATTAAGCATCTTTCCTTAGACTAGGAACTGATTGCGGCACACACCTGTGACCACTCAGCTGGAGACAACAGACTGCCACCCTGCTGTGTTCACTGAGACAGAAGACCTACCTGCTGTTTCCATCAATCACTGTGCCGACAGAGCAGTCTCGCGACTGTTGTAAAAGGGACATTTCAATCCTTTGTGAAACATCCTCTCTGGGGGTATATAACCACTCTGTGCACCCCACTCCTTCAGTGCTCTTTCTTTCTTTGAGAAGAAAGGCCCCGGGCCATGGCCTCAGATTTTAGCTCAGAATAAACTCTCCCAAATTTTCATTTATAGATTGGTTATGGATTATTTTTATTGACAATGCTTTCTTTAAATATGACACCAAAATTCAAGCAACCTAAGAAAATTGGACTTATAAAATTGGATCTATAGATAAAATGGATTTCATCAAAATTAAAAACTTGTGTGCTTCAAAGGATATCATCAAGAAAGTAAAAAGAGAACAAACCACAGAATGGGAAAAATATTTGCAAATCATATATCTGATAAGGGGATTGTATCCAGAATACAGAAAGAACTCTTTCAACTCAACAATAAAAAGATAAATAGCCCAATTTAAAAATTGGCAAAGAATCTGAATAAGCATTTCTCCACAGAAGATATACAAATGCCCACCCGGCACATGAAAAGATTCTTGACATCATCAGTCATCACGGAAATGCAAATCAAAACCACAATGCGATGCACCCCCCAGGATGTCTACAGTCAAAAGTCAGAGAACAAGTGTTGAAGATGATGTGGAGTGATTGGAACCCTCATATGCTGCTGGTGGGAAGTTGTTTTGGAAAACCACTGGGCAGTTCCTTAAAATGCTAAACATGAAGTTACTGTATGATCCAGCCATTTTGCCCCTAAGTATGTATCCAAGACATGAAAACAGTTGTCCACACAAGAACTTGTACATGAATTTTCATACCAGCATTATTCATAATAGTCCTAAAATAGAAGCCATTCAGATGTCCATCAACTCACGATGGATAAATAAAATGTGAACTATGCATACAATGGAATATTATTTGTCCATAAGAATGAATAAAACGTTGAGACAACATGGGTGAATCATGAGAACATTATGCTAAGTGAAAGAAGTCAGACAACATATTGTATGATTTCCTTTATATGAAATGTCCACAACAGGCAAATCCATAGAGACGAGAGTAGATTTGTGGTGGCCAGGGCATGGGGAGAGGGGCATGGGAAGTGACTGCTAATGGGTACAGAGTTTCCCTTTGGGGTGATGACAGTGTTCTGAAATTAGATAGTGGTGATGGTTGCACAATTCTGTGGATGTACTTTAGGGGAGGAAGACATTTCCTCTACCGTCTCTGGGTTCGTCTGGCTGGAGAACGAATTAAATTCACGTGAGACAGAAAAGCAGGAGAAAATGAAACAAAGCTTTATAACATGTATACATGGAGAGGTCAGGCAAGCTGAGCAACTCACCAAAATGGCTGAAGCCCTCACCTTAAATCATATCCAGCTAAGGACAAGGGAGGATGTTGGGGGTGGGGGGAGTCAGTTACAGGAGGTTACCAGAAACAGGAATAAGATTGTTATGCAGATTTAAGTCCTTGCCTTTGGCATTGATTAAGAGTTTCTAGAGAGAAGATCATCCCCTTTCTTCTTCCTGGTACAGAGAGAGAGATATCTTTACAGATGGAGATTTCCTTTACAATGTAAATGTCTCTTAACAGAAGAGTAAGCAAGTTCTACTTTTCAGTTGCTTTCCTGTCTGCAAAGAAACCAGCCTCAAATAATCCTCATGCCAAAGAGACATATCTTGGCGTGGCCAAGACCAGTCCCCCACATACTACAACCCACCGTGTACATTTTCAGTTGGACAACATTATGGTATGTGAATAAATTTATCAGAATAAAAGATGGGGGCCAACCCAGTGGCCCAGCAGTTAAGTTTGCATGTTCTGCTTTGGCAGCCCGGGGTTCACTGGTTTGGATCCCGCGTGTGGACATGACATTGCTTGACAAGCCATGCTGTGGTAGGCGTTTCACATATAAAGTAGAGGAAGATGGGCACAGATGTTAGCTCAGGGCCAGTCTTCCTCAGCAAAAAGAGGAGGATTGGCAGCAGTTGGCTCAGGGCTAATCTTCCTCAAAAAATAAAAATTGAAAAAAAAAATTGAAAAAAATAAAAGATAAAGGACCAAACTATTTCCAAGAAAGAACTCCAGGGGCAGGGAGGGCTGAGCGCCAGAGAGAGATGAAGCCTGGTCAACAGAGGAAGAAGTCAGGGGACCAGTGTTCCCCCCAGGCTGGCTCCTTGTGCTTTACCTGATTGAGGATGTGAAATGTGAAACATACAGTCACTTATATCCAAGGGCTTTAAAATGGAGCTGGGAAGCCATGAAGGAAATGGGCCTTAGGCACATCCTCATGGAACAGAACCTGAACCTTTGAACTGGGTGATGCTGCAAGACTCCTGCAGCTCCTCACAGTGATGGACTTTTGCCTCCCTCTGGCTAACCTGAGCAATCGGTTATTTTTAGTCAAGATTAGCTTTCTGCTGTGAACCCCAATTAACA
>NW_025795188.1:0-1503 GCF_021613505.1 Equus quagga
ACTGAGGAGCAGCTTCCTCTGGGATCTCTGAGTGCCTGGGTCTGGAGTGAACTCTGACAGAGGACAGAGGAAGGAGGAGAAGGAAGCTCAGATGTGTGGAGTGAGGTAAAACTTGGGTATATTAACACAGAAGTCTCCCACATTTCCTTGTGTTGTTCCTCTAGAAGGTGCAAGAAGCAGAGATCCAACTGAGGACAAAATGGTGAATTTTCTTTAATAGATTTTTTTAAAACAACTTTAGATTTACAGAAAAATGGGGCTATAATAGGGCATTCCTATATACCGCTGCATACAGTTTCCCCTATTATTAACATCTTTTTAAAGTATGGTACATTAGTTTCAATTAATGAACCAGTACTGGTACGTTATTGTTAACCAAGTTCATTGTTTATTTAGATTTTGTCTTAGCTGGGGCTGCTATAATAAAACACCATAGTCTGGATGGCTTATAAACAACAGAAACTTATTTCTCACAGTTCTGGAGGCTGAAAGTTCAACGTCATGGTGCCAGCGTGGTTGCAAGAGGCCCCTCTTCCAGATTACAGATTTCTCATTGTATCCTCACATGGTGGAGGGGGTTAAGGAGCTCTGTGAGGTCACTTTTATAGGAGCACTAATTCCATTGATGAGGATGGAGACCTCATGATCTAATCACCTTGCAGAGGCCTCACCTGCTACCACCATCACTCTGGGCATCAGGATTCTAACATATGGAATTTCAGGGGGACAGAAATATTCAGATCATAGCATAATCCAATACTTTATTTATTTTTTGCTCAAATTCTTCCAGCTTTGGCCTTTGGGAGCTCTTTCACTTGGTTCCCGTATCCCTTTGACACATTCAAATCAATGAGGTTGTTTTCGTGGTGGTGGTTTTTTTTCACTTCCTTCTTTTCTATAGGATGTTGAATTTTTCATGGGATTTGCTTGATGCTGAGGAAGATTCACCCTGAACTAACATCTGTTGCCAATCTTCCTCTTTTTTTGCTTGAGGAAAATTAGCCCTGAGCTAAGATCTGTGCTAGACCCCTCTGTTTTGTACGTGGGGTACCACCACAGCATGTCTGACTAGTAGTGTAGGTCCACTCCTGGGATCCCAACCCACAAACCCAGGCCACCGAAGAGGGTCACGCCAAACTTAGCCTCTACGCCATGGGGCTGGCCCCACATGCGACTTTTTAAACACAAAGAAGAGAAAGTAGTCTTTAAAGAAAGGGCTTTAGAAGACAAAAGTCAGGTGATTGAATGAAGGAAAGTTTTATTTTGAAACCCAACATCAAGTAGAAACCAGCGTCCTTGATAGAGTAGTCATTCAAATATTTTTTAGAATGTGATGCTCTGCTATATGACAGTCACTGTTCTGGCAGCTGAGGATGCAGATAGTCCCTTCTTGGTTAGACTGACATCTATTTGAGGAAGAGACACACACACAGGCAGATCTCACTTTGCACGGCACTGATATGCATGAAATTCAGATGCCACAGCTGAGTTAAATAACATCAG
>NW_025795189.1:0-1503 GCF_021613505.1 Equus quagga
CTGATGTTATTTAACTCAGCTGTGGCATCTGAATTTCATGCATATCAGTGCCGTGCAAAGTGAGATCTGCCTGTGTGTGTGTCTCTTCCTCAAATAGATGTCAGTCTAACCAAGAAGGGACTATCTGCATCCTCAGCTGCCAGAACAGTGACTGTCATATAGCAGAGCATCACATTCTAAAAAATATTTGAATGACTACTCTATCAAGGACGCTGGTTTCTACTTGATGTTGGGTTTCAAAATAAAACTTTCCTTCATTCAATCACCTGACTTTTGTCTTCTAAAGCCCTTTCTTTAAAGACTACTTTCTCTTCTTTGTGTTTAAAAAGTCGCATGTGGGGCCAGCCCCATGGCGTAGAGGCTAAGTTTGGCGTGACCCTCTTCGGTGGCCTGGGTTTGTGGGTTGGGATCCCAGGAGTGGACCTACACTACTAGTCAGACATGCTGTGGTGGTACCCCACGTACAAAACAGAGGGGTCTAGCACAGATCTTAGCTCAGGGCTAATTTTCCTCAAGCAAAAAAAGAGGAAGATTGGCAACAGATGTTAGTTCAGGGTGAATCTTCCTCAGCATCAAGCAAATCCCATGAAAAATTCAACATCCTATAGAAAAGAAGGAAGTGAAAAAAAACCACCACCACGAAAACAACCTCATTGATTTGAATGTGTCAAAGGGATACGGGAACCAAGTGAAAGAGCTCCCAAAGGCCAAAGCTGGAAGAATTTGAGCAAAAAATAAATAAAGTATTGGATTATGCTATGATCTGAATATTTCTGTCCCCCTGAAATTCCATATGTTAGAATCCTGATGCCCAGAGTGATGGTGGTAGCAGGTGAGGCCTCTGCAAGGTGATTAGATCATGAGGTCTCCATCCTCATCAATGGAATTAGTGCTCCTATAAAAGTGACCTCACAGAGCTCCTTAACCCCCTCCACCATGTGAGGATACAATGAGAAATCTGTAATCTGGAAGAGGGGCCTCTTGCAACCACGCTGGCACCATGACGTTGAACTTTCAGCCTCCAGAACTGTGAGAAATAAGTTTCTGTTGTTTATAAGCCATCCAGACTATGGTGTTTTATTATAGCAGCCCCAGCTAAGACAAAATCTAAATAAACAATGAACTTGGTTAACAATAACGTACCAGTACTGGTTCATTAATTGAAACTAATGTACCATACTTTAAAAAGATGTTAATAATAGGGGAAACTGTATGCAGCGGTATATAGGAATGCCCTATTATAGCCCCATTTTTCTGTAAATCTAAAGTTGTTTTAAAAAAATCTATTAAAGAAAATTCACCATTTTGTCCTCAGTTGGATCTCTGCTTCTTGCACCTTCTAGAGGAACAACACAAGGAAATGTGGGAGACTTCTGTGTTAATATACCCAAGTTTTACCTCACTCCACACATCTGAGCTTCCTTCTCCTCCTTCCTCTGTCCTCTGTCAGAGTTCACTCCAGACCCAGGCACTCAGAGATCCCAGAGGAAGCTGCTCCTCAGT
>NW_025795190.1:0-1980 GCF_021613505.1 Equus quagga
ACTGAGGAGCAGCTTCCTCTGGGATCTCTGAGTGCCTGGGTCTGGAGGGAACTCTGGCAGAGGACAGAAGAAGGAGGAGAAGGAAGCTCAGACTTGTGGAGCAAGATGGAACTTGGGTATATTAACACAGAAGTCTCCCACATTTCCTTGTGTTGTTCCCCTAGAAGGTGCAAGTAGCAGAGATCCAACTGAGGACAAAATGGTGAATTTTATTTAATAGATTTTTTGAAACAATTTTAGATTTACAGGAAAATTGAGACTATAATAGGGAGTTCCTATATACCGCTGCATACAGTTTCCCCTATTATTAACATCTTTTTTAAGTATGGTACATTAGTTTCAATTAATGAACCAGTACTGGTACATTATTGTTAACCAAGTTCATCGTTTATTTAGATTTTGTCTTAGCTGGGGCTGCTATAACAAAACACCATAGTCTGGATGGCTTATAAACAACAGAAACTTATTTCTCACACTTCTGGGGGCTGAAAATTCAACGTCACAGTGCCAGCATGGTTGCGAGAGGCCCCTCTTCCAGAATACAGATTTCTCATTGTATCCTCACATGGTGGAAGGGGTTAAGGAGCTCTGTGGGGTCACTTTTATAAAAGCACTAATTCCATTGATGAGGATGGAGACCTCATGATCTAAGCACCTTGCAGAGGCCTCACCTGCTACCACCATCACACTGGGCATCAGGATTCTAACATATGGAATTTCAGGGGGACAGAAACATTCAGATCATAGCATAATCCAATACTTTATTTTTTGCTCAAATTCTTCCAGCTTTGGTCTTTGGGAGCTCTTTCACTTGGTTCCCATATCCCTTTGACACATTCAAATCAATGAGGTTGTTTTCGTGGTGGTGGGTTTTTTTTTTTTCACTTCCTTCTTTTCTAGACGATGTTGAATTTTTCATGGGATTTGCTTGATGCTGAGGAAGATTCACCCTGAGCTAACATCTGTTACCAATCTTCCTCTTTTTTTGCTTGAGGAAAATTAGCCCTGAGCTAAGATCTGTGCCAGAGCCCTCGGTTTTGTACGTGGGGCACCACCACAGCATGTCTGACTAGTAGTGTAGGTCCACTCCTGGGATCCCAACCCACAAACCCAGGCCACCGAAGAGGGGCACGCTAACTTAGCCTCTACGCCATGGGGCTGGCCCCACATGCGACTTTTTAAACACAAAGAAGAGAAAGTAGTCTTTAAAGAAAGGGCTTTAGAAGACAAAAGCCAGGTGATTGAATGAAGGAAAATTTTATTTTGAAACCCAACATCAAGCAGAAACTAAATCCTCTATCGAGTAGTCATTCAAATATTGTTTTAGAATGTGATGCTCTGCTGTATAACAGTCACTGTTCTGGCAACTGAGGATGCAGATAGTCCCTTCCTGGTTAGACTGACATCTATTTGAGGAAGAGACACACGCTCAGGCAGATCTCACTTTGCACGGCGCTGATGTGCATGAAATTCAGATGCCACTGCTGAGTTAAATAACATCAAGCCCTCAACACACGATTCAAATTCCAGTTACCACAGTAAGTTTACTGTGAGCAATTCCATACATGCAAACTTTGCCTCCAGCTCTTCTTCAGTCCACAAATCACTATGTAACTAACAGATGCTCATCACGATCAGTGACCCACCACGTGACTTCTTTCACAGTCTGCAGTGACTGATCACTGTGACTCTGTTACTCAGTTTATGCACAGACTGCAAGACACATTTTTGTATTGTCTCCTTGTCTCCCAGTGTTTTCTAAAACATGTGTTTTAGAAAAGTGAATTATTGCCAAAGGAAATGGGTAACAGAGATGAAAGTGCCTTGGAGAAACAAAAAGTGATAATGCTGGAATTGAAATGCAAATAGAATGTAAGTGGAGTTACAGAAGAAACAGCTGGCCGTGGGGATGCTGACACTGATCCTGCTAGAAAGATTTCAGATGTGCAGCCTGAGGAACTCAGTGGCAACAAAACTACC
>NW_025795191.1:0-1980 GCF_021613505.1 Equus quagga
GGTAGTTTTGTTGCCACTGAGTTCCTCAGGCTGCACATCTGAAATCTTTCTAGCAGGATCAGTGTCAGCATCCCCACGGCCAGCTGTTTCTTCTGTAACTCCACTTACATTCTATTTGCATTTCAATTCCAGCATTATCACTTTTTGTTTCTCCAAGGCACTTTCATCTCTGTTACCCATTTCCTTTGGCAATAATTCACTTTTCTAAAACACATGTTTTAGAAAACACTGGGAGACAAGGAGACAATACAAAAATGTGTCTTGCAGTCTGTGCATAAACTGAGTAACAGAGTCACAGTGATCAGTCACTGCAGACTGTGAAAGAAGTCACGTGGTGGGTCACTGATCGTGATGAGCATCTGTTAGTTACATAGTGATTTGTGGACTGAAGAAGAGCTGGAGGCAAAGTTTGCATGTATGGAATTGCTCACAGTAAACTTACTGTGGTAACTGGAATTTGAATCGTGTGTTGAGGGCTTGATGTTATTTAACTCAGCAGTGGCATCTGAATTTCATGCACATCAGCGCCGTGCAAAGTGAGATCTGCCTGAGCGTGTGTCTCTTCCTCAAATAGATGTCAGTCTAACCAGGAAGGGACTATCTGCATCCTCAGTTGCCAGAACAGTGACTGTTATACAGCAGAGCATCACATTCTAAAACAATATTTGAATGACTACTCGATAGAGGATTTAGTTTCTGCTTGATGTTGGGTTTCAAAATAAAATTTTCCTTCATTCAATCACCTGGCTTTTGTCTTCTAAAGCCCTTTCTTTAAAGACTACTTTCTCTTCTTTGTGTTTAAAAAGTCGCATGTGGGGCCAGCCCCATGGCGTAGAGGCTAAGTTAGCGTGCCCCTCTTCGGTGGCCTGGGTTTGTGGGTTGGGATCCCAGGAGTGGACCTACACTACTAGTCAGACATGCTGTGGTGGTGCCCCACGTACAAAACCGAGGGCTCTGGCACAGATCTTAGCTCAGGGCTAATTTTCCTCAAGCAAAAAAAGAGGAAGATTGGTAACAGATGTTAGCTCAGGGTGAATCTTCCTCAGCATCAAGCAAATCCCATGAAAAATTCAACATCGTCTAGAAAAGAAGGAAGTGAAAAAAAAAAAACCCACCACCACGAAAACAACCTCATTGATTTGAATGTGTCAAAGGGATATGGGAACCAAGTGAAAGAGCTCCCAAAGACCAAAGCTGGAAGAATTTGAGCAAAAAATAAAGTATTGGATTATGCTATGATCTGAATGTTTCTGTCCCCCTGAAATTCCATATGTTAGAATCCTGATGCCCAGTGTGATGGTGGTAGCAGGTGAGGCCTCTGCAAGGTGCTTAGATCATGAGGTCTCCATCCTCATCAATGGAATTAGTGCTTTTATAAAAGTGACCCCACAGAGCTCCTTAACCCCTTCCACCATGTGAGGATACAATGAGAAATCTGTATTCTGGAAGAGGGGCCTCTCGCAACCATGCTGGCACTGTGACGTTGAATTTTCAGCCCCCAGAAGTGTGAGAAATAAGTTTCTGTTGTTTATAAGCCATCCAGACTATGGTGTTTTGTTATAGCAGCCCCAGCTAAGACAAAATCTAAATAAACGATGAACTTGGTTAACAATAATGTACCAGTACTGGTTCATTAATTGAAACTAATGTACCATACTTAAAAAAGATGTTAATAATAGGGGAAACTGTATGCAGCGGTATATAGGAACTCCCTATTATAGTCTCAATTTTCCTGTAAATCTAAAATTGTTTCAAAAAATCTATTAAATAAAATTCACCATTTTGTCCTCAGTTGGATCTCTGCTACTTGCACCTTCTAGGGGAACAACACAAGGAAATGTGGGAGACTTCTGTGTTAATATACCCAAGTTCCATCTTGCTCCACAAGTCTGAGCTTCCTTCTCCTCCTTCTTCTGTCCTCTGCCAGAGTTCCCTCCAGACCCAGGCACTCAGAGATCCCAGAGGAAGCTGCTCCTCAGT
>NW_025795192.1:0-8030 GCF_021613505.1 Equus quagga
CAAACCCAAGATTCGCTTACCTGTCGATAAGCTGCTTTCGATGAGGCACTGCAGCTCACAAGGGGCTGGGGCAGAAGGGTAGAGGGGCCGAGGGGCAGAGGGGTGGTGGGACGGTGGGGCCGTAGGGTGCAGGACTCAGATATTTGACTTGGGTACAACTTTTCCTAAATGGGAGAGAACTTAACTTGAAATCCTAGTAGTAGTTTTCTCTCCTGTTGTCTTTCGGGATAATGCCTTTTCTTTTTTTTCATTCTTTTTAATTTTTAATTTCCCAAAACCAAGCCCGTTAAGTCATCTTGGCCCAATTCCCGGCCTGCAACAAGGTTACTGCTACTTGGTCCTACATTCACCTAGTTGTCCCCAGTCCCCCAAGGGTGAGGGGGCTCTGGGAGGTCTCTGCGTGGGAGAGAAATGTTAATTAATGCTCCCCATAGGTGAGCGCAAGGCAAACCTTCCTGTCTTTGGGCCCCAGAGCCCCCCATCCTGCCCCTTCTCTCCACCCTTCTTCTTCCCCTCCGTAACCCAGCCGCCTCTAAAATGTTACACTCTAACTCTCTGAGGATGAGAGGGCAATATAGTGGGCAGAGGATGGGATGGGATGTCCTTGTCCAGAGAGCCCCATCCTTAGGTCTTTACCTGTGCTGGGTACAAGCCAGTACTGAAACAAGAACTCCATCTCCATGGCAGTCCCAAAGAAGAGATTCCTGACATTCCTGAGATCATAATAGTGTGAGGAATAGAATGAACTGGGTTCTAGACTGCAGGGACTTAAAGACAGACGCACACACCATATAATTTCACTCATATGTGGAAGATAAACAAACACACGGATAAGGAGAACAGATTAGTTGTCACCAGAGGGGAAGAGCATGGGGGGGAGGATGAAAGGGGTAAAGGGGCACATATGTATGGTAATGGATAAAAACTAGACTATTGGTGGTGAACACCTGCAGTCTATACAGAAACTGACATATAATAATGTACAACTGAAATTTACACAATGTTATAGGCCAATATAACTTCAATAAAATAAGCTTTTTTAAAAAACAAATAACAGACACACAGACGCTGTTCTTCTTAAAGAAATGTTGGGAGGGAGGGGTACCAAGATCAAAGATCCCAGGATAATAATCTCAGAGTAGACTGTCTCACCTGTTACTTTTTTTTTTTTTTCTTTGCATCTGATGGAGGGGATGCATCTTATATATTTTGAGTCTGAAGAAGGTTACCATAAGTTTTTGGCTTTCCCTGTGGATTGAAGAGAATGACCAGAGGGCTCAATGTTTTCCAGCTAATATTAAATTTGACTAAAATAGGCAAGGTTAATACAAGACTCAGGAAAAAAACATTTCATTTACTCAGGCTATGATTTCACAGGATTGAAAGAAAGCAATCAAATATTACGTGTAAATCAAAAATACACCCATATTCCTAGTACAGTAAATCTGAAAGGCAGAAGCAAATGCTAAACAAATGAAAACAAATATGGAAATAAAGATTTAAAAATATAGATAAAGCATTAGAAATTTCTGTTTGGAAATTACGATATAAAAATTACCACAAAAAGAGGAATAAATAAAGACAGTTAAGTTTGACAGTCTGTATTGGTACATGTTCTGGTATTGAGTAAATGGCCACAGTTGAAGACATGGGAAAAAAAAGATTAAAGTCATATTTATTTAGTATTTCTCTAAAGCACTTTGCAAGATACAAAAATGAATAAAACGGTCACTGACTTAAGTGTCAGGTTGATGACTTAAAGGCCAGATCATTTTGAAATATGCTCAGAGCATTCTATTCTCTGTGAGAAAGACCTGCCCTAAAGAGAAACTACTCTATCACAGCCTTATCTGGCCTAGGGGGAGGGTAACAAGAGAACCCAATCCCCCTCTAGCCTTCCTGTCTCATATAAGAGGATGAAAAAAAGGCCAAGAAACTCTTCTGAAGGTCACAGCCCTTGCTTCTTTCTATGTCTCTAAATTTTTTGTTGAAAACTGGACTTTTTGAAGACTATAAGAGGGGCTGGCCTGGTGATACAGTGGTTAAGTTTGCACGATCTGCTTCAGAAGCCTGGGGTTTGGGGTTCCTAGGTGTGGACCTACACACCATTCATCAAGCCATGCTGAGGTGGCATCCCACATACAAAATAGAGGAAGACTGGCGCAGATGTTAGCTCAGGGCCAATCTTCCTCACTGAAAAATAAAAAAGAATATTAACAACTGGAAATCAGACTTTCCCTTTCCTCAGGGTTTATTGATGCTGTTTTTTTTGTGTGTTTGTTTAATGACTTTCCTGAACTACTTCTGTAAACTCTCTATTCTCTGTGCAGTGTGACCACTAAAGTCAGTTTGATTTGCATAATGGTCAGCTAATAATTGGACAGAGATTCCCTCAGATGTCTGGAACCACTAAGTCTCTCAGTTGTTAAGAAGGAGCTTTGTGTGCACGTTAGAGTATGCCTTCAACATTTAGCCAAAAAGTTTACAACTCCACCATAACCTTCATTTTCTTCTTGAGCATAGCCTCAAGGTTAGCTAGAGGTGAGAGCTTTGGGCCTTTTCACATCTTTCCTAAGTATGCAAAGTCCTGGACATGTGCACATCCCAAGATGTACAGGTGTCCTTCTAGATTCCTGGGAATGTGTTGCAGTTTTTCAAAGCTCCCTATGGACATCTCATTCCACAGCTTTTTCTTTTAAGCATTTTGGTTAGCCTATTGTTTGCCCCAACTGCTATTTACACCTCAGGAAGCTATGACATTTGACAATTGCCTCTGATTGATTGTTTTCAACAAATGTCCTCAGGGAAGAGACTGGAGGAGCTACAAGTCAGGCCAAAGGCAGTCTTTTGACTGGGCTTTTCCAGGGACCCACTAGATGGGTCAAATAATGACAGTTCTCTGGGAATGGGGCTTTGAATGAGTCCAATCCCCTTTTATTCCCTCCAATGGCATCCAAGAGGCTGCTTTTTACCATGACTGCAGGATGTTGGTTTTCAAGGCTACTATGGAGCTGGGGAGGGTGTGATAGGAATAGGGCAAGTTAGAACATCACAGAGCCCCCTGGTCTCACCAAAATTCAGCCTATGTTCTTAAATAAATGCTCCCCAAATGGCTGCAAGCCTTTGGTTAATTTCCAGAGTTTTGAAAAAGTTGATTCTCACCATTTTCCCCAAGTGTTCTTGCTGCTTTTATAAAGGGAAGAATATCTGGAGGTCTCTACTTTGCCATTTTCACTGACATTACTTTCAAACATACTTTTAAATGCTAAACTCACAAGAAAGTAAGAGAAGTACTAAATGTTTACATACGCATGCGTGCGCACACACACACATACACTCTTACACTCTAGAGCTGAAACTAAAGTGGTAAGCCAACACGGAAACCAGGGATGCCCTGGAAGTGTGTCAAAACCAAAAACGTAGAGCTTTGTCAGTTGACATGTGGCTGCCTAAAGTGGTAGATAGGAGGTGGGGCAAACGATAGGTAACGTTACACGCTTTTACTTAATACGGGCCCTCATATTGGTTCCCCTGCATTAAACCCAGCATATACAGGGTTAAAACCAGAAAGCACTCATCCCCTTTCCCTGCCTCTTTAGTTACACTCATATGTAAATATCTGTTTCTTTAACCTTTGACTCCCTAAGCTTTACAACCAAATATAAGTTACAAATTGTTAAAGCCCAGGTGGCCTCACACTGGACTCACACTAAAGTTTTGGCTAATCATGGGTCCTTGAAGTTTATTACAGGAAAATTGATGTCCAGAGAATATCAAGAAACTGAAGCTTCCCAGGCCCCAACTCCTTGGCTTCCTGGCACCAGAATCCACCATCTACCACGGAGGGAGACAACCAAGGTTAGCCACCTGCAGATTCCCTTATCTCACCATTCACCTCTCTGCAAGCAGCCTCATGAGGCCAAACACAGGCTGGTGGGAAAGCGCTAATCAGCAAGGTCACAGGCTCTCCTTCCCTACAAGCAGCAAACCTTTAAAACCCTTTACCCACTTCTTAACAGGGAGCCAGTAGCTCCTAAGGCATTAGCTAACTGGTACCCCCTTTGCCTGGGAAAGAAAATAATAAAACTGTTTTCTTCCTTTTTACCCAAAACTCTGTTCTCATTATTTGGATTGGCACCAAGTTCAGAAACTTTCAGTAACAGTAACATTTAAAAAAAAAAAAAACTGTGGAACTGATGTCAAGAGAGGGCTTTGAAAAGCTCTGACATATCCCTGGGAATCTAGAGTTTTGCTGGTTAACCAAGTAATAGGATTTGAACCTAAAGAAGTGTGCAGTTGACTCTGAGACCTCCACAGATATCCAGGCACCCAAACTGGATATATATTTAGTTGAAAAGATAAACTTGGAAAAATCTATATGCTGGCAAATTGAACCTACAAGCAAGTCAGTATATCTGCTGGCACTGGATTTTAAAACATTAATAATTTTAATAGTCTTCCCTAATGTTTTGTAACCAGCCTTATTCTCATGCTGGGATTTGAATTTATGCTACAATCACAGTTCAAGAAACCTCAATCCAATAAATTAAATTGAAACAGTTCCTGATTGGTAGTGACCCCTAGCACCCAGGAGAAACCAAGGCAAATCATCTCAGTTCGGGTCCCTCAGGATTCTCACAAAGTTCAGACAAATACAAGCTCTTGATAAAATCCAGCAAACATATGAGGGATCAAACCACCATGAGCAGGAGGCAACAACAATTATAAACAGAAGAAAAAGGAGTGAACGGAATGACTATAGATATTGAAATTATAAGAAACTTTATTCTCAGGAGGTAGGTTTAAAAGGATGTTGAAGTGCAAAGATAGAGATCAACACTATGTGGAGCAGAAAGAAGGGTCATTGGCCCACTCTGGAACTTCAAGGTAGATTTTCTGAAGGAGATGATGCCTGAGCTTGGGCTTGAAGGACAGTAAGTAATTAGGCAGGAGAAAAAAAGTGGTGAAGAAATTCAAGACAGAAAAAACATAATAAACAAACACATGGAAGCACTGAACAGCATGGGGACTTCAGGGGAAAATGTAGACATTTATCTATTATTCTAGTAACAAATATAGAGCAGAGAGTAGCAAAATCTACAAAAATAGAGAGCCCTTTACACCATATTAAGAAATATAGACTTTATTTACTAGGCAATAGAGGATCGCTGAAGGATTTTAAGTAGGGGTGTTTCATGATGATTTTGTGGTGGGCAGGTTGTCTAGAGCTAGAGAGGGGAAAGAATTTAAGAGGGACAGCACTGAGGGATTAGAAATCAAGTAGGAGGCTACTGCACAGCTTAGGTGAGAGATGTTGAGAGCCTGAAAACCAGTGTAGTAGGGAAAACTGGGAGAAGACACAGACTTTAGAAAAAGCAGACAAAATCAGCAAAACTTGTGACTGACTAGTTATTGTGAAGGATGAAGGGGAAAAATGACTCCTGTCTTTCTTCCTTGGATGACTGGGTGCTAATTATTGGTGCTGGAAATAAAAAGGAAGAAGAGGTTGGTGATAGAGGAAGATAATGGGTTAAGTTTTGAAGATCTTTGGTCTGGGCTACTTGTGGGAAACCGAGGTTAGGAAGCAATTGAATTTATGAGTCTGCAGCTCAGAGAAGAAGTTAGCACTGATAACTAATGACTTGAGTGGATAACTCAGTAGAAAGAAAAGAGCAGCAGCTCATGGGTAGAACCTTGGGTTTTCCTGAAATTCAGGAAAATATTGATGCTTTTTGGAACAAGATCAATTTTAAGTAAAAACAATTATGTGGAAAAACCTGTCTTATAACATCAAAATATTGAAAACTACCTAAACGTCAAAGAAAAATAGAATGGTTAAGTTAATATGGTATATCCAACTCAGAGAATATCATAGTTATTTTAAATAATGTGTAGGAAGAGTTTACATAAACACAACATGTTTATGATTGAACGTCAAAAGTTTTTTTACTTTTATTTTTAAAACCATGTATTATATAAACCATGTCTGGAAAGAAATATATACATATATTAAAAGTAATTTTTTCAAATTATTCAAAATTGTTTCTATAACATTTTTATAATGAGGAAACAACTGTTAAAAACACATTTCCCTACAATGAGATAGCACTTCACACACAGTAGGATGGTGATAATCAAAAAGACAGATAATAACAAGCATTGACAAATACAGGAGAAACTGGGATCCTCATATATTGCTAGTGGAGATGTAAAATGGTACAGTCACTTTGGAAAACAGTTTGGTAGTTCCTCAAAAGGTTAAACACAGAGTTACTATATGACCCAGTAATTCCCTGGTATATACCCAAGAGAAATGAAAGCATACATCCACACGAAGACTTTTCACACAAATGTTCACAGCAACATCATCCATAATTGCCAAAAAGCAGAAATAACCCAAATGTTGATAAATGGATGAAGGGTTATTTAAAATGTGGGATAGTCATAATATTATTTAGCAACAAAGGAAATGAAGTGTGTCACTTAACGACCAGGATATGTTCTGAGAAATGCGTCATTAGGTGATTCCGTCATTGTGCGAACATCATACAGTGTACTTACGTAAACCTAGATGGTACAGCCTACGACATACCTAGGCTATATGATACTAACCTTATGGGACCACCTTTGTATAAATCATCCATCTTTGATCGAAATGTCATCATGCTGAGCAAGACTGTACTGACGTGCTACAAGTCAGATGAAGCTTGAAAACATCATGCTAAGGGAAAGAAACCATGCATAAAAGATCACAAATTGTGGGATTCCACTTATATGAAATGTCCAGAATAAGCATATCTATAGAGGCAGAACGTACACTAGTGGTTGCCTACACAAGGAGTAGCCAACCCTAGTGGTCCAGTGGTTAGGATTCAGAACTAGGGTTCCTAGTTCCTAGGAAACCACACCACCCATCTCTTGGTTGTCATACTGTAGTGGCTGCATGTTGCTGTGACACTGAAAGCAATGCCACCGGTATTTCACACATCAGCAGGGTCACCCATGGTGGACAGGTTTCAGCAGAGCTTCCAGACTAAGACAGACTAAGAAGGAGGACCTGGCCACCCGCTTCCAAAAATACTGACCATGAAAACCCTGATAGAGCGCTGGAAGCTGAGAGGATGGCACAAAAGGACCAGGCAGGGTTCCACTCTGCTGTCCATGGGGTCACTCGGAGTCACCATGGCACTAACAACAAAACAAAGACCCGGGGTGGAGGGTGGAGGGTAGGGAGGAGAATGAGGGAAAACTAGAAATAAGTTGGGGCTTCTTTTTGGGGTAATGAAAAAGTCCTAAAATTAGATAGTGATGATGGCTGCGCAACTCTGGGAACATACTAAAAATCCATTGAACTGTAGGCTTGAAAGGGGCGAACTGTGTAGGAATTCTCTCTCAGAAAAGCTTTTTGAAAAACCCTCATTTCCCTCCCCCTCGGGGGGGAACAAACACGGCTACAGATCCTATGGAACACCAGGCCTGAGGAGCGCAGGATGCATCAGATGCGGAATGGAAGCAGCGGTCTCGGACGCTCCGCCGGGTACACAGCCTGCCGTCGGGTTCCACCTGCGGGAGGCGGCCTGAGGCCTCAGGACGTAGTGTCCTGGTGTCTGGGGCACGTGGCCTTGTCCCCGCCTTTCCCGCCGCCTCCCGCGCACCTTTCCAGTGGGCCTCGCTGCTGGCACCACGGAGCTTCATGGAAGATCAGCTCTTCTGGAAGCAGGTCCCAAGGGACCGTGAGCACCCTCCACATCCCGGATCCGGGTCCCCCAAAGACAGCGCGGGATGCTTACCCCAGTCTCGGGCGGAGCGGCAGAGGCCGACGGCCTGAGGTCTCGCCCGCAGTCTTTCTGACCAGGCCTAACGCCTCTCAGCGAGGGGCAGGGACGGGGGGTGGCTGTGGGCTGGTCCCCAAGGCCACGTGGCAGCTGCAGCAGGGCCACACGCCAAGTCCTCAATTCTGGTCCCGTCTGCAGCGCCTTTCTCGTTCGCTCGCCGTCTCACCACAGCTCTATCGGACAGGTCTGAACAGA
>NW_025795193.1:0-4306 GCF_021613505.1 Equus quagga
CATAGTCCCTATCAGAAAAGGAAATTTGTCCAGGGTTATAAGACAGATCAACCATCTCAAGCCGTCGAGCAATCATTACTCTAGTTTGTATGCTACTCTTACAACACTGAGTAAAGAAAACAACAATTAGTTTGAATATTATGACTAGTACAAGAATTCCAAGAAGTAGTAGAAATAGGATTTCTAATCTGGATCGGAAAAGGGAACTGATAGGGGAAGGGAGCTAACCAAACAATTCAAGACTGGGTGTCAGATCGCATAAGGCATCCACTTGCTTCTTCACGTGCTTCAGCAGAGATGACACATTGGAAGATTCATCAGGTGTAAAAGCACAGCATCCAGTCTGAATGACTGTATATGTACCACCTTGGGATGCGGTAAGAATATCTAAAGCCATTCTGTTTTGAAGGACAGCCCCTCTCATTACAGACATTTCGGCATTTGAATAAGGCCATTCCTGCTTGACTATCATTAAGGGCTTCTTGAGTAAATTTAGCCAGAGCTTCCATATGTAATAATGACATCTTTTAGCCCCAAAGAAGAAGCACATATAGCTGCAAATATAGCCATACCAGTGTAACACCGAACAAGCCCATCTGGCCTTAAAGAGAGGGAGGTTGGCAACAGGTTTTAACTCAGCCTGACTCCTTCCCTGCTTTTAAAGGAAACTCAGGGTGCAGTGTTTTAGCCATCCAGGCAGTAGCCAAGGCCAAAGATTTGTTCCACATAACCATTGAGTTCCATTGGGAGTCACTCGATAAATGCCTGGCCCTCAAAACCAGTCTGTTCCAAATTAATCACTTTCTTTAAGTATAATAATATTCCAAACAAATTATAAAATACGTATACAGTTTAAGCATAACAAATGTTTAAATGAAGAGATATAAGGTTGGGAATACAGGCCTGGTCCGGAGTCTTGGGACAGCTGTCTGCAACAGACATCGTCTTCTTCTCCTCCTGGTACGGTCCTTTTCAACAGGGCTACAAACAGTCTTATTTGATGTCTCTTTCAATAAATAAATTCTTCAGGTTACAGTCCCAGATCCTTAAGTTCTGGGAGCTCTGTGGAAGAATCGGCTACCAATCTTTCATTTTACTTTAAGTACCTCAATAAGACCGTGACAACAATGTAATACATCCCTTAAGGAAAGCTGGTTCATATATTTCTTCATCTAATTGCATAGGCTGTTTTATTATTATTTCAAAATGAGACAGCCGATGTTTACAAAAAGTAGAGAACTAAGATTAAGGAGCACTAACACAAGAGCTTTTGGCCGTGAGAGATTAAATGCTTCTGAAAGCTTGCCAATTAAGTTCTAGTTGTGCCATTAGTTTACCAGTCCTGAGGATTGAGGATGGTAAGCGCAGCGGAAATGCTGCAATATTGGCCAAACATTACAAATAGATTTGAGTTCCCCAGTCACTGTGTAACTCAGGAGGAATACCCCAAACAGGAATTATTCTCTCTAATAGCAATTTACCTACTGTTAAAGCCGTTGCTCTTCTGCAAGGAAAGGCCTCAATCCAATGTGAAAGCATGCAAATCATTACCAAGATGTATTTATACCCTTGAGATGGTGGCATTTGGACAAAGTCCAATTGCCATACCTCAAAGGGTCCCTTAGGAAGGGGAAAGTGGCCTTGTGACCCATGGAGTGGGTTTTTCCCCATAAAATCATCTTTTCAGGTGCCCAATGGGTTACTTGGTGTATATGCTGGAGCAGTGGCAATTGTGCTCCAATAGGTACTATGGGTTTCTTACTGGGCCCGAACCACAACTGCGAGGGGCTGTCAAAAATTCCACCTTTTGACTGCCATATCTGTTTCTCTTGTTCCGTGGCAATTTCTTGAGCCTGTAGAAGGAAATCTTTTACTGGGTTAGCAGAGCTAATGCGAAGCAGCAGGCATTCTTGAGGCTGGACAGCATATCCAGCTTGATAACATCCTCACTTATCGTTTAAGTAAGACCCATTTGTAAACCAAATTAAACAATAGAATGCAGTCGTGGTCTTCTCCTCTTGTGATGTTGGAAGCAAGGTAACAAGGTTAATGGTTGGAGCAAATTATAAACTACTTCCTGAGTCCAGGGAACAGGCAGTCAGGAAGACTTCTAGATGTCACAGTCAAAGCATCTTTTGCAGCTTGAAAGGTCTCTGATGATGTCATCGGGCATTCAGGTATCTTTCTGAGTGGCTTACAGCTTACACAGCAACAGACAGGAATCTCTCTTAAGTTTCTATCAAGTCGTTCAGCTTCCGTTTGCAAGGTTTCAGGAAAAAGAGCAGGTCAATTCTCAATGATTCCAAATGAAAATGAGGTAAAAATTGAAAACATTCGTTTGGAGATTTGTAACCAGGTATTTCAGTAGAAGAATTCAGGATGCAGTCCAGCTCACAGGTAGAAAAAGCCTCAAAGACAATTAACAGAACTAGGATCTAATATCTACAAATGTGCACTATAGTTTTACGCTGAAACATAACTCTTCTCTCTAAAATGACCCTCATTTTTACCAAAGCTAGTCAAATTAAGACTAATTGGTTTGCAATATAAGTTTATTTTCAAGAAACTTGGCCCAATTATTTTCATAAGTGCAGCAAGAATAGCAATTGATCATATAGGCTCTTAAATCTGCTTTTGCTGGAATTTTTTTATGAGGAATCTCAGATTGAACCTTAAAGACTTCTCGAGGCCAGGAAAGCCACGCCAAGGATTTGTGCCATCAGGCCTTGCCTGCAATACCTTAGATTTGGGTGAATTTCTCTCCTACCTTGAGATTCCCCGGAATATTTCGAGGTTTATTGCACCTGCCGGATAAGCAAGCTTCCTTACTTACCAGGTAAGATTGCTGGAATGTCTCTCTGTAAAGCAAGGTACCAGGCCCATATTTCCAAGTGGCTTTATTTCCAGAAAGTCAACCTTATTCCTCAAGGGCAGTATTGTCATATCTGAGTGTGTATGTTTCTCTCAAATATGACATTCCAGTCAAAGTTTTCGTAAGATAACAAATGTCCTATTATAAGGAGAACAAATTCTTATTGAACTTATGCAAATAACTATATTGCCACGAAATAACCATACTCACTCACAAAGAGTTTCCAAATTCTGGAGTGATCAGGTAGGGAGAAAAAGATAAATGTTTTAGTTCTGCTCATAAAGTTATAATTTCACTGAATTGCTATAAGGCATAGTTAGCATAAAAGAAAAGAGAAAAAGATTTCCTTAAATCTGAGAAAACAAAACAACACAGCAAAAACAATATTTCAAACAAAAGTCATAAAAAAATTATAATCATCCTCAGTTCATTCGGTCCTGTATAAGCGGTTCTTGATCTTAATCTTCTGTTAACAGTTTTATGTGGTCATCAGTTTCTCCATTAGATTTCTGTAATTTCTTACCCAGTTCAGTTCTATGTTCTCAAAGTTTATCAGAAACCTGTATTCCAGAGTAAGTGTCAGAGTCCTTTCCATGAATTCCTCTGAAGATGAGACATATTTGCAAAAGCAAAAAGCATCAGAGTAAAACAACTGACTGTAAACAACAAAAGACTTGAAAATGACAATTGACAGAGAAACTTATTATTCCTGTGATAGACAACACCTTAAACTAATAATTGGAATTATGGCTGATAGCCAGGACAGATCAGAATTTTAGGAATGTTATATAATTTTCAAAACACTTATATCAGTAACATTTACCCACATAATACCAACTAAGAAAGATTATCATCACTTATCTGACAATGCTTCCAATGTAATTTAACAGGCCAAATAAGCCTAATTAGTTTAGAATCTTCCACCTTATAGGAAGAGAGAGCAAATTTCTCTGTGAAGTCCCAGGGGCCCTCTGAAAATCCTCAGAGAAATTCTCCTCCTTCATTCAGGTCAAAGGAAAACCTTTATTTAGGACTTGACTACTGTTTGAGGGAGAAGCCTATCAAAAATATCAAAAGATTTTTAAAAACTTATTTAAACAACATCAAGAGGTTGCTGACCTTGTCATTGTAAAACAAGGGTCAATGAAACAATGCTTCATAATATTTAACCAAAATGACAACAGCAAAAAGACCTTAATAGAGACACCTGTCTTTTATCTTAACAAAACATAGATCTTCTGTAAACTCACTCAGAAGGAAAAACCTTTTATAATCTCTTTATCAAGAGCAGATTAAGAGTTTAAGAAAGTTATCCTTTTAAGAGAGAAAGCCAAATTCTAATTTTTGTACCAGTTTACTTTTTCATATTAAAACCCATTTACTTAATTAGATTCGTTTCAATCTTAACCAACTAGACCAGGTACAAAACTCTTT
>NW_025795194.1:0-4310 GCF_021613505.1 Equus quagga
AAAGAGTTTTGTACCTGGTCTAGTTGGTTAAGATTGAAACGAATCTAATTAAGTAAATGGGTTTTAATATGAAAAAGTAAACTGGTACAAAAATTAGAATTTGGCTTTCTCTCTTAAAAGGATAACTTTCTTAAACTCTTAATCTGCTCTTGATAAAGAGATTATAAAAGGTTTTTCCTTCTGAGTGAGTTTACAGAAGATCTATGTTTTGTTAAGATAAAAGACAGGTGTCTCTATTAAGGTCTTTTTGCTGTTGTCATTTTGGTTAAATATTATGAAGCATTGTTTCATTGACCCTTGTTTTACAATGACAAGGTCAGCAACCTCTTGATGTTGTTTAAATAAGTTTTTAAAAATCTTTTGATATTTTTGATAGGCTTCTCCCTCAAACAGTAGTCAAGTCCTAAATAAAGGTTTTCCTTTGACCTGAATGAAGGAGGAGAATTTCTCTGAGGATTTTCAGAGGGCCCCTGGGACTTCACAGAGAAATTTGCTCTCTCTTCCTATAAGGTGGAAGATTCTAAACTAATTAGGCTTATTTGGCCTGTTAAATTACATTGGAAGCATTGTCAGATAAGTGATGATAATCTTTCTTAGTTGGTATTATGTGGGTAAATGTTACTGATATAAGTGTTTTGAAAATTATATAACATTCCTAAAATTCTGATCTGTCCTGGCTATCAGCCATAATTCCAATTATTAGTTTAAGGTGTTGTCTATCACAGGAATAATAAGTTTCTCTGTCAATTGTCATTTTCAAGTCTTTTGTTGTTTACAGTCAGTTGTTTTACTCTGATGCTTTTTGCTTTTGCAAATATGTCTCATCTTCAGAGGAATTCATGGAAAGGACTCTGACACTTACTCTGGAATACAGGTTTCTGATAAACTTTGAGAACATAGAACTGAACTGGGTAAGAAATTACAGAAATCTAATGGAGAAACTGATGACCACATAAAACTGTTAACAGAAGATTAAGATCAAGAACCGCTTATACAGGACCGAATGAACTGAGGATGATTATAATTTTTTTATGACTTTTGTTTGAAATATTGTTTTTGCTGTGTTGTTTTGTTTTCTCAGATTTAAGGAAATCTTTTTCTCTTTTCTTTTATGCTAACTATGCCTTATAGCAATTCAGTGAAATTATAACTTTATGAGCAGAACTAAAACATTTATCTTTTTCTCCCTACCTGATCACTCCAGAATTTGGAAACTCTTTGTGAGTGAGTATGGTTATTTCGTGGCAATATAGTTATTTGCATAAGTTCAATAAGAATTTGTTCTCCTTATAATAGGACATTTGTTATCTTACGAAAACTTTGACTGGAATGTCATATTTGAGAGAAACATACACACTCAGATATGACAATACTGCCCTTGAGGAATAAGGTTGACTTTCTGGAAATAAAGCCACTTGGAAATATGGGCCTGGTACCTTGCTTTACAGAGAGACATTCCAGCAATCTTACCTGGTAAGTAAGGAAGCTTGCTTATCCGGCAGGTGCAATAAACCTCGAAATATTCCGGGGAATCTCAAGGTAGGAGAGAAATTCACCCAAATCTAAGGTATTGCAGGCAAGGCCTGATGGCACAAATCCTTGGCGTGGCTTTCCTGGCCTCGAGAAGTCTTTAAGGTTCAATCTGAGATTCCTCATAAAAAAATTCCAGCAAAAGCAGATTTAAGAGCCTATATGATCAATTGCTATTCTTGCTGCACTTATGAAAATAATTGGGCCAAGTTTCTTGAAAATAAACTTATATTGCAAACCAATTAGTCTTAATTTGACTAGCTTTGGTAAAAATGAGGGTCATTTTAGAGAGAAGAGTTATGTTTCAGCGTAAAACTATAGTGCACATTTGTAGATATTAGATCCTAGTTCTGTTAATTGTCTTTGAGGCTTTTTCTACCTGTGAGCTGGACTGCATCCTGAATTCTTCTACTGAAATACCTGGTTACAAATCTCCAAACGAATGTTTTCAATTTTTACCTCATTTTCATTTGGAATCATTGAGAATTGACCTGCTCTTTTTCCTGAAACCTTGCAAACGGAAGCTGAACGACTTGATAGAAACTTAAGAGAGATTCCTGTCTGTTGCTGTGTAAGCTGTAAGCCACTCAGAAAGATACCTGAATGCCCGATGACATCATCAGAGACATTTCGAGCTGCAAAAGATGCTTTGACTCTGACATCAAGAAGTCTTCTTGACTGGCTGCCTCTTGGACTCAGGAACTAGTTTACAATTTGCTCCAATCATTAACCTTGTTACCTTGCTTCCAACATCACAAGGGAGAGAAGACCACGACTGCATTCTATTGTTTAATTTGGTTTACAAATGGGTCTTACTTAAATGCTAAACAAGGATGGCAGTTATCAAGTTTGGTATGCTGTCCAGCCTCAAGAATGCCTGCTGCTTCGCATTAGCTCTGCTAACCCAGTAAAAGATTTCCTTCTACAGGCTCAAGAAATTGCCACGGAACAAGAGAAACAGATATGGCAGTCAAAAGGTGGAATTTTTGACAGCCCCTCGCAGTTGTGGTTCGGGCCCAGTAAGAAACCCATAGTACCTATTGGAGCACAATTGCCACTGCTCCAGCATATACACCAAGTAACCCATTGGGCACCTGAAAAGATGATTTTATGGGGAAAAACCCACTCCATGGGTCACAAGGCCACTTTCCCCTTCCTAAGGGACCCTTTGAGGTATGGCAATTGGACTTTGTCCAAATGCCACCATCTCAAGGGTATAAATACATCTTGGTAATGATTTGCATGCTTTCACATTGGATTGAGGCCTTTCCTTGCAGAAGAGCAACGGCTTTAACAGTAGGTAAATTGCTATTAGAGAGAATAATTCCTGTTTGGGGTATTCCTCCTGAGTTACACAGTGACTGGGGAACTCAAATCTATTTGTAATGTTTGGCCAATATTGCAGCATTTCCGCTGCGCTTACCATCCTCAATCCTCAGGACTGGTAAACTAATGGCACAACTAGAACTTAATTGGCAAGCTTTCAGAAGCATTTAATCTCTCACGGCCAAAAGCTCTGTGTTAGTGCTCCTTAATCTTAGTTCTCTACTTTTTGTAAACATCGGCTGTCTCATTTTGAAATAATAATAAAACAGCCTATGCAATTAGATGAAGAAATATATGAACCAGCTTTCCTTAAGGGATGTATTACATTGTTGTCACGGTCTTATTGAGGTACTTAAAGTAAAATGAAAGATTGGTAGCCGATTCTTCCACAGAGCTCCCAGAACTTAAGGATCTGGGACTGTAACCTGAAGAATTTATTTATTGAAAGAGACATCAAATAAGACTGTTTGTAGCCCTGTTGAAAAGGACCGTACCAGGAGGAGAAGAAGACGATGTCTGTTGCAGACAGCTGTCCCAAGACTCCGGACCAGGCCTGTATTCCCAACCTTATATCTCTTCATTTAAACATTTGTTATGCTTAAACTGTATACGTATTTTATAATTTGTTTGGAATATTATTATACTTAAAGAAAGTGATTAATTTGGAACAGACTGGTTTTGAGGGCCAGGCATTTATCGAGTGACTCCCAATGGAACTCAATGGTTATGGGGAACAAATCTTTGGCCTTGGCTACTGCCTGGATGGCTAAAACACTGCACCCTGAGTTTCCTTTAAAAGCAGGGAAGGAGTCAGGCTGAGTTAAAACCTGTTGCCAACCTCCCTCTCTTTAAGGCCAGATGGGCTTGTTCGGTGTTACACTGGTATGGCTATATTTGCAGCTATATGTGCTTCTTCTTTGGGGCTAAAAGATGTCATTATTACATATGGAAGCTCTGGCTAAATTTACTCAAGAAGCCCTTAATGATAGTCAAGCAGGAATGGCCTTATTCAAATGCCGAAATGTCTGTAATGAGAGGGGCTGTCCTTCAAAACAGAATGGCTTTAGATATTCTTACCGCATCCCAAGGTGGTACATATACAGTCATTCAGACTGGATGCTGTGCTTTTACACCTGATGAATCTTCCAATGTGTCATCTCTGCTGAAGCACGTGAAGAAGCAAGTGGATGCCTTATGCGATCTGACACCCAGTCTTGAATTGTTTGGTTAGCTCCCTTCCCCTATCAGTTCCCTTTTCCGATCCAGATTAGAAATCCTATTTCTACTACTTCTTGGAATTCTTGTACTAGTCATAATATTCAAACTAATTGTTGTTTTCTTTACTCAGTGTTGTAAGAGTAGCATACAAACTAGAGTAATGATTGCTCGACGGCTTGAGATGGTTGATCTGTCTTATAACCCTGGACAAATTTCCTTTTCTGATAGGGACTATG
>NW_025795195.1:0-14550 GCF_021613505.1 Equus quagga
AAGGGCCTTTGTTCTTGCCATAGGAAATATCTAAAGCAGATATACAATGCGTGCTCAACAGCCACAGTCAGACCCTTTTGGAAAAAACAAAGTCAGGCCGAATTAGGTTTATACCAAATGGCTTCCTCATATACTCCAATATATCCTATTGCTTGCCATTTTTATTTGTCAGCTGGAAGAGGGAGGTGGTCTGCAGGCAGGGGCGCAGGGGGGACGTGACACGTAGGCCAGTTTGATTTTACAGTCACAAGAGGCACATTGGCAGAGGTGGCCTGAGGCATCGGGAAGAGATAATGTTAGAATCCAGAGCTGGAGAATATAAATAAGGGTCTTCAGCCCTCGCCCCCATCCCCCAGGCCTGAGACTGAAGAAGAGAGACAGAGAAAGAGAGAGCGAGCTGCAGAGCTGCCTCCGGGAAGGCCAGAATTGACCTTGAGGCCCAAGGGAGGAGCTCTGAGCAGAAGACAGAGGGGGAGCTCCAAGGCTCCAGCAGCCTCCCCCAGCCTGTGAGGGCAATCACCCAACTTCGCTGAGCCTCCGGTCCTTATCTGGAAAGAGGCAGAGCTGTGCCTGCCGCACAGAGGGAGGTCGTATATGTAACCGAGAGGGGGGGGTGAAGCCCCTGCTTCTTTTTAGTGTTTAACCCGGGGCAGGCATGCAGGCTCCCTGAGCTTCCTGTCCTTCCCCCCCCCCCCCCCCCCCGCCCCCGATGGAAAGCGTAATCCCCACCTTTAGGGAGGTTGTCAGCAGTAGAGCAAGGCACAGAGGTGCCGGACGTGATGTGAACTCAATAAATGCAGCTTCCGTGGGTGTGAAAGTTGGTAAGACTGTAGCAAATTGTACCAATTCGCCGTGGCCTTTTCTGGGGAGGTGTCTGTCAACTGCACCATCGACTCCTCCCTGAGGACAGGGACTCTAGGCTGGGGCCCTCATCACGAAGCCTGGCATTCACTAGTCCACTGAACACCTACTGAGCACGTCCCGTGTGCCAGGCTCCATTCCAGGTGTGGGGACACAGCCACGAGCAAGGCAGCCAAGACTGCCTTCGAAGAGCATAACAATCTCTGCATGTGTGTCGAGGGAGGGGGGAGGGAGAGATGATGAGCAAATAGACAAAGAAGAAAAACCTGAGCTAGTGGTAAGCATGGTGCAGAGCATTAAAACGGGACGACAAGACATAGAGAGTGGTGACTTTAATCAGGGAAGGCCTCCCGGAGGAGGGGGCTTTTCTGCTGGGACCTGATGAAATCCAGGGAGCAGCCACGGCAGGATCAGGGCAAAGGAAGAGCAGTCAAGGTGGACAGAGGAACGAGAGCAGAGGGCCCAGTGGGAATGGGCCAGGCGTGATCAAGGAGTAAGGGGTGATGCACACAGAAGGTGCCCAATCAATGCTGTTGCCCTAGGAATCTGCACGAGGCCGCCTGGGCTCAGGAGACCACACTCGAGCTCACGGTTTGGTGCTCTGAGCTCAGATGACCTGTTTACCCGGCCCACAAGGAGCTCAGAGTCAAGGGCCATCGATCCTGGGAGCCTGGGCCCTGCCAATGCCCACCCTCACCCCTTCACTCCTTCATTCATTCATTCCCTCACCAAATAGTTACCGAGCGCCTGCTACATGCTGGACCTCACAGCAGGGCCTGGCGACACAAAGACGGCCAGGCCTGGTCCCAGCACAGTCTGGTAAGGGAGACAGAACCCACAGTGATCCCAGGAGGCACCAGCTCTGGGAGGGACATCTGCTCACCCCCTGCAGAGCACAGAAGAGGGAGCAGCCAGCCCTCAGGACCCGGGGAAGATGTCCCAGAGGACGTGCTCCCTGAACCTGGCCTCTCCAGAATGGAACGTGGAGAAGGGCGTGCCAGCATGTGCCCAGATGGATGTGTTCAGCCTGGCTAGACCAGAAAGTGGGGTGTGGAAAGAGCCACGGGATTAGCAAGGAGAGATGGGCGTGGAGAGGCCACAAGGGCCGGGGTGGGAAGGGCCCTGAGGGCCAGCCTGAGGAGCCTGGGCTGGATCCTGTGGGCTGTGGAGACCACCGTGAGGTTTCCCTGCTTGTTTCCTGTGCAGGGGTCTGAGGGGAGCGCACAAATTCACCCAGCGACAGAGCCTGAGCTAATCCCAGGGCTCGGTGGACTCGAGGAGGACATTTAGGGACAGGCAGAGCTGGCCCTTCCCAGTGCCTGAAACCTCTGCCGATGCACGTGGGCGCCTCCGCCCCATGCCGGCCACAGGGGCATTCCTGTGGTTGGTGGAGAAGGAATGGAAAACCCTTGAGCCTCCTGTTTGTTCTCTGTTATTTTCACTCCCAGGTGTTTCAAGCCCTTTTGTTAACTCTCAGGGCTCCAGGTGCACAGAAAGTTTACCTGCCATTGGAGGTGAGGTGGGGTGTACTCCAACTCCCCAAGGGAAGGATGGAGCCCAGATGTCCTGCTTCCAGGATCCCACCTGCCCCGAGCTCTTCCCCTCTCTGCCGTGAGGAAGTGGGCAGAAGACAGGAGGTTTCTCTCTGCCCTCACATCCCAAGGAGGAAAGCTCTCTGCCATCTTGGCCACGGGTGCTGGGATGGCACTGAGCCATGTCCCTCCCCATCCTGTAAGAGAAGACAGCTGGCCTGAACTGCAGGTGTCAAATCCCACTAAGCTGGTATCCCTTCTCCATACCGAGATGCAGGGAGGGAGGAAAAGAGGGACCGGAACTCTCCGGGGGCCTAAGGGAGAGGGTGGTAGGTCCCAGTAACAGCACCCCATCAGTCCTCCGTCCCTGGAGGAACCCAGAAGTGGACAGAGGAGTAACTGAGTGTGTGTGGGTGTGGCAGTTTGGGCGGGTTGAGAGCAGATGCACCGCTGTGTGCATTCAACATGGGAGCGGGGGGATAAGTTCCAGGGGTGGGTGACACAGCACGGGCACCTGCCTATTGGATATTTCTCCATTGGAGGCCCTTCCGAGGCTGGTTGGACCTAGGGGCACTGAAGGAGGTGCTGGCAAGGGCCTTTGAGCCCCTCTGGTCCAGAGAGGAAAGAAGTCTTTCCTGAGGCTGCACAGGGCGTGGATGCAAATCCCACACATCACATCCCATTCCACCTAGACTCTTTCTCCCTCGAGTGAGGACCGCCCTGGCCTGTGTCAGCCTCGGCCTGGCCTCTCCTGCCAACGTGGCTCAGTCCCTCTTGGTGTCCAGAAGCCATCGGGGATGTTTGGAGTGGAACTGTCTGCTGGAGTCTAGCCTTGAGCCCTCATGCTGAATCCCAGTTCCGACGGAAGAAGCCTGGGCCTCCCTGCAGGCCCCCAGCCCCTCCCTTCCCAAGGGTGCCAGGCCCTCCTGGTGGCTTCTGCACCTGGGAGAGGCTCAGCTTTCCTGAGAACCCAGATCTGGCTGGGAGTCGGGTTACGGCAGGCCACAGGGAGAAGGAGGCTGGAGCTCAGGTTGCTGCCTGCCTGCCCGGGAGGTGCCAGGTGGCATTAGGTAACAGCTCCAGCCCTCTCCAGCTGTAAGGTGCCTTACGGGTGGGGGGGGGGGGGCCAGGAAGGCATCTCTGATGAGGGGACCATTAAACTGACACCTGAAGGAAGTCAGGGAGTGAACCATGCAGACATCTGGGGGAGCCACCTCCAGACAGACAGTGCAGCAGGTGCAAAGGCCCTGAGCAGGGGGCATGCTCAACATGCAGTCCTAGGTTCAAGTGCTCAATAGGGAAGAACAGGTCACTTCTTTAGCCAGGATCCCAGGCTGGGAGCCAGTCCTTTGGTGGCCTGCAGGGGCCTGGGCCCTGCTACCGCATCCCCTGACAGATGGGCACTGATGAGAGGGAGAGTCAGCTGAGGCATGAGGAAAGACCCAGGCTTCACCTTTGCCCCGCTGTCCCGGCTGTGTGACCTTGGGCAGGGTTCTTCCTCCGTCTGCGCCTCCCCTGCTTTATTCTCATGGCATCTCCCGCCACCTGACTTCTTATGCAAGAACTCTTCCCCCACTAGAGCGTGAGTTCCATCAGATCAGAGCTTTTTTTTGTTCACAACTCTACCCCCAATGCCCAGAACAGTTCAGGTTCTCCCTGTCATGGCACATGGCAGGCACTGAACAAATATTTGCTCAACAAACGTGGTGACTCATTGAATCACTCGAATGCCCCTCTGGAGTAGGGGTTACTTTCATCCCAACTTCATAGAGCAAACTGAGACACAGAGAAGCAAAGGAAAGCATCAAGGGTCCTACAACGCAGAGGTGAGGACTGAACTGAGGTGGCAGAATGCCAGAGCTCAGCCTCCTGACCATGATGCCAGCCTGCTGGGGTGCAGCCAGGTCCATTGCACGGCAGCATGGGGCGCAGGGAGTGTCATGCTCAGCTGGAAACGCAGTTCCTGGGCCCACAGGCAGGCCTGGGGTGGCCAGTGTCCAGCCTTCCAAGCCCTTCTTGAGGGTTCTGCTGGCCCTCCTGGCCTCATCCCTCCTTTGCAGTGAGAGCCCAGCAGCGCTGTCTCCTTGAGCAGAGAGGTGCTGGGCCCAGATGGGGACACAGACAGACAAAGGGAAGGTCCCAGGGAAAGGTCCAGAAGGCCCCGTGTGCAGCTGCTCACGGCAGAGGGTCAGCTTCCAGCACAGGTCAGGGGGAACTAGAAAGATGAGCAGGGGTGCTGGGTGCCTGAAGCTCCCTCTGCAGACTAGCCTTGGCGCGGGAAGCGTGCGTGTGCGTGTGTGTGTGTGTGTGTGTGTGTGTGTTTTCCTCTGGGAGGAGGAAAAGGAGGTAGACCAGAGCGGGCTGAGCATTGGAGAGGGAGGGAGCACAGGGCACTGCCCGCTCCCTGGTGGAGGGAGCCCGGCATGCGCACGAGGAGGCCCGCTTTTCAAAGTGACCTTGGGCAAGTCACTTGGCCTCCCAGCCCAGTTCATTGGGCTGCAAAGTGAAGATCCTGCTGCCACCTCGGAGGGCTTCTGGGAACCGCGTGGGCTGGTGCAGCGGCATAGCGGGGCCTCTCTGAAGATAAACGGCTGCTTGGGAGACGGTGGGTTCCCGTCACTGAGGTGCGCAGAGGAGGGGCACTGTGGAGGGCTGAATGTGACGAGCTATAGGGTCCAGGCATCTGGTCTTCTCTGCCCTGGGATCAGGAAAGATGTGGGGGGACGGGGCACAGATCACAGGGCCCAAGGTCCCCCGGGAGCCCTCAGTCCCCCTGCAGGCTGAGGGGGTCAGGGCCAGCGGGAATGGAAACGAGCTGCCAGATAGGGGAGGGACTGTCCCTCCACACCCAGCCAGGACTCCAGGCTTGGCTGTCACCCCTCTCCCACCAGAGATGACCTGGGTGTGGCCCCACTGCCCCATGAAGAGTCCCCTTTTGCCCACCCTGGGCATCACTGAACTGCAGGCTCCCTGATGAAAACATGCCTGGCCACGCCCAGCCTGGGCTGATTTCCCAAAATATCGCCACCACTCTCATGGGCACGTACTGGGATCCGCATATTGCAATAACACCCTGAAATAATAAAGGTTATCATATAGCCCCCATTTCAAAGAGGAGGAAACTGAGGGCTCGAGGGAGAGTGTGACTTCCCTAGGCTTACCCAGCTAGTGTCGTTGGGGTTTGAATCCGGCTCCGTCTGAACCTGAGGCTGCTCCTCACTCAGAGGACAGCCAGGTTCGGCCTCTGCCTGACATTCAAGGCCTTTCCCAGTGTCAGCCTGCCTTGCTCACATTCTCTGTCACTTTTTGTAGTTGTTAGTGCCATTGAGTCTATTCCGACTCCAGTGACCCTGTGGACAGCAGAGCGGAACCCTGCCCGGTCTTTTTGTGCCATCCCCTCACCTTCCAGCACTGTACCAGACGATGCTCCCCTGCTGTTCATGGGGTTTTCACGGCCAATTTTTCCACAAATGGTGGCCAGGTCCTTCTTCCTTGTCTGTCCTAGCCTGGAAGCTCCGCTGAATCCTGTCCACCATGAATCACCCCGCTGGTGTTTGAAATACCGGTGGCATAGCTTTCAGCACCACAGCAACACGCAGCTGCCACAGTGTGACACCCGACAGACGGGTGGTGTGGTTCCCTGACCAGGATAGGGCCTCAGCGTTGAGAGCACCGAGTCTTCAGCACTAGATCACCATCTTGCTCCCCGCCCCTGTTCAAATGCTCTACTCCAGAAAGCTAGTCTCCACGTCTCCAGTCTATTGTGCAAGCAAGTCCCCTGTGTAAGACAGCTTCTGGGTCTTCATCATATCCCGCCCCATCTTCAGGGACCCAATCCTCTCCCCCTCCTCCAGGAAGCCTTCCCTGTACTCCCAGCCCACAGCTCTCAGTTACTCCTCCCCTCTTTGAACCCCAGGGTATTGGGTCCCAGATTCTTTGTGGGATCTAGTCTAGATCTTGTTCCTCAAAGTGTGGTCCCTGGACAGCAGTATCAGCATCACCTGGAGAGAAACGGATGATCTTGGGCCCACCCTAGACCTGAGAGTCAGATTCTGCGTGTTAATGAGATCCCCAGTTGACTGGCGCTCACGTTAAAGCCTGAGAAGAGCTGCTCCAGAGGCCAGAAGACCATTAAGTCTCTGAGAATTAGGGCAGAATTGGGGTGGTCACAGTCTGCCTGGGCCTCATCCATATACTGGGCATTTCTCCAGACGCTGGGCTTCTGTCTATTCCTTGCTGTCCGAGCTACACCTGGAGCCAGCCTGTCTCCTCTCCTCCCTCACGGCCCTGTGCCGGAGTCCCATCCTTTGTGGGCTGTGCTTCCCTGGGGGCTCTGGAAGGGCAGGTAGAGGACGGGACAGTGGTGTCAGCAGCCCTTGCCTCCCCAGGGACCTGTGGATCATTGCTCAGGAGCAAGTGCACCACTCTTCTCCTCCCTGGTGCCCTGTTCGGGCTCTCCTGGCATTCGCTGGGTCCCTGAGGACGTTCCTGCAGATGACTAGAGAGTGCAGCCCACCCTGGACCAGCAGGTATGTACACAGGAAGGGGGCCACTCGAAAAGAATGCCATCACTCTCTCTGACGCCTTTGCCCCCAGCTGGCCATGGAGGGGACAGCTGGGCATTACCATCCTCTTCTTATGAGGAGAAAGCCAGATGCCCAGAGATGAGACATACGAGTTGGGAATCAGATCTTCTCCTTTTGCCCCATGGAGCCCTGTCTGTTCGGGTCTGGGGTCCTCAGAGACAGAAGCAAAGATCTGGATAGCATCCTATCTGGTCTATCTGGTCTCCCCTCTGCAGCTTGCCTGCACCTCATCCCCCATCCCTGTCCCCTGTCATCAGTGGGCAACGGAATGATGGGAACACAAGAGAAAAGCCACAGCTCTTCCCAGTCCACACCCTTTCAATGCCGCCATCACCCCCACCCCACCCCACCTTCACATTGCCCAGTGCCCACTCCCCTCTTCTTTCTTGCCGAAAGAACTCTGGTTTTCTCTGGAGCTGCAATGTTCCCAGCCCCAGCAATTCTTTAGGATTGGTCTAATCCAGTCATGATAATCCTATAGTCAACTTTTCCAGCCTCTCTTGCAATTAGATGTTGCCATATGACCCAGTTATGCCCAATAAGACATATGAGTGTGTCCCATATAATATTTGGGACATACTTGTAGTAAAAAAGATTTCTTGTTGACCTTAAATTCACATTTCACTGGGCATCCTGTATTTTTATTTGCTAAATCTATTTAGGGCTGTTTTCTGCAAGGTGCCCTCACTTGTGTTGAGGGGCCCTGCAGTGGGCATGGATGGGGGTGCACCTGTCCATGAGGAGAGAGGCTATTCCTGGGGCCCGAGCTTGGGCAAAATGGGATGGGATGACTCTGGGGGCCTTGCTGGCTTTCTGGCTCCAGAATAAGTAAGAATGAAGCTGGTGATGGGGCCGGCCCAGTGGCATAGTGGTTAAGTTCGAGCGCTTCGCTTCGGCAGCCTGAGGTTCACGGGTTTGGATCCCGGACATGGGCCTATACACCGCTCATCAAGCCATGCTGGGACGGCATCCCACGTACAAAATAGAGGAAGAGTGGCACAGCTGTTACCTCAGGGTGAATCTTCCTCAAGCAAAAAGAGGGAGATTGGCAACAGATGTTAGCTCAGAGCCAATCTTCCTCACTGAGAAAAAAAAAAAGAATGCAGCTGGTGAGGAGCCCCAGTGGGCCACTGCCAGGAGGGCCGGCGGGGTATATGGAGGTGCTGGGAACAATGAATCAGACTTTGTGGAAGGGCAGTGCAGAGGCCAGGCCCTTCATATCCTCTGGCAGAGGCAAGCATGGAGACCTCCCCCCAGTGGCCTATAGGTTGGAAGAACTGATGAGTTGGTGTCTGTTCCACCTGTCCCCTGTGCCAGGGCCTCTCACACAACCCACAGCACCTCCTGTCCTGCTCAGCAGGCTGCGAGGTGTCTGCCTGTCTCCCTTGCTGACCCCTAAGTCCCTTGAGGGGTGCACAGACCCCCACCCGGCACAGGGTGAAGAGCTTTGTAAAGGAACGTGGATCTTGAGGCCAAGGTGAGGGGTACGGCACTCCCTTCCTTCAGCAGCAACTAAGGAAGCTCCTGTGCTGCCTTCCTTCCCATGAGGTTCTTAGAGGACAGAAGCAGGCGCTGGATCCCTGCCCTCAAGGGCTCCTAGGCCTGGCCCTGAGCTGCAGAAAGGAGAGGAACCTGTGTTTCCTGAAAGCCACTGAATCAGGGGGCTGACTCAGGCTGGCCTTGCAGGACACTGTAAATGCCAGAGGCGCCATCCATCCTCAATCTGTCCAGCTGCACGGCCAGCTCCAGAGGGACGCAGCCCAGAGTCACCCCCCTGGAGAGGTCAACACCGGGGACTTAGGCTGGCGGCCGGCTGGGAGACTGGGGCAAGCCGCTCAGCACGGTTCCTGGGGCTGGGCTCTCCAGCCTTTGCACCCCGCCAACCAGGCCCCAGGCTGTGCCGAGGACCCACTGTGTGCTCAGGCAGGCTGTGGAGCCCCCCACAGCCTGGAAGCAGACCTGCTTCTGATTCAGGCCCTGCCACTGACAAACTGTATAATCTTGAGCAAGTCACTCCCCCTCTAGGAGCCTCGTTTCCCCCTCTGTAAAACAGGAATTCTAACCACCTCCTGGGGCTGGTTGCAGCAATAAAGTTTGTTTATGGGAAAATGGTCTGTGAGCTATAAAGAGAGGTGGATGGAGGCACGGCCCAGGTGGCTGGGGAGTGATAATAATAATCCTCGTTCACTCCAGGAAAGACAGTTAGGGGAATAAGATCTTGGTGGTCTAGGCCCCTGTATTAGTTATCTATTGCTGCAAAAACAGCAGACATAAATGTTACGTTTAAGTAACAAATATTTATTATCTCACAGTGTTGGTGGATCAGAAATTTGGGAGCAGCTTAGCCGGGTGGTTATGCTCTAGGTCTCTCTTGAGATTACAGCCAAGCTGTCGACTGGTGCTGCAGTCATCCGAAGGCCCGACTGGAGCCAGAGGATCTGCTTCCATGATGGCTTACTCACATGGCTGTTGGTGGGAGAGCCCAGTGCGTGGCTGGCTGTCGGCAGAAAGCCCCAGTCCTGTACCACACAGGGCTCTCCGGGAGGCTGCTTGAGTGTTTCCACGATGTGCCAGCTGGCTTTTCCCAGAGCTGGTGACCTAAGAGAGAGTAAGGCAGAAGTTACAACATCTTTTATGATCTGGCTTTGGGAGTCACATATCATCGTTTCTGCATAGTCTGTTGGTCACGTAGGCCAGTCCTGATACAGCATGGGAGGGGACCACACAGTGGTGTGCCTAGCAGGGGGTGGGATCACTGGGGGTCATCCCGGAGTCTGGCTACGACAGTCCTCCACTGCAAGACTTACACAGCCACCCCTCCTCCTCACACACCAGGAACCCGGCCGCTACCTTCCCCTCCTCTGTCACCCTCACTCTCTCCCTTGGTCACTGAGGCCCTACAATGTAGGGCCTGTTCCTTCTCACTGCCCCCACCTAGTACACTCCTTGTCACTTCTCTCCTGAATACCCAGGCTCTTCTGATCCAAAATGTACCCATTGCATAAACCCTTCCCTGGCTCCCCAGCACACACAGACTCCTGAGGCACACAGCCCCATACTGGCCTCCTCCTACTCCCCCCCAGCCCTTGCTCGTCACCCCCAATGGGCCTAACTTGAGTATCACCAGATATTCTCTAAGCAAGCTACACCCCTTCACTGGCCTTGTGACCTCTGTCTGGAACACATTCTTTTTGTCTGTCCGTAAAACTCCTTGGCATCCTGCAAGTGCCACCTCCCAGAACCCTTCTCATACTGCCCAGGACAGTTAGTCCGTCCCTGTCCAGAAATCCTCAGTCTCTGCTCACAAGCTTGTAACCATCAAATTACCTGCCACTCCATCTCTTCAGAACTATGAACTTCCACAGGGCAGGCACAGAGCCTGGCTCATCTCGGGGTCCCGGGTCAGAACAAAGCCAGGGCTAGGCACGTGGCTGGGTGTTCTGCTGACTGATGATGAGGGCGATGCAGGTGGGGTTGGGGAGAAGATCAGGTAGGATACACTCCCCTGCAAGTAACAGAACCCTCATCTGAATTGGGTTAATGAACGAGGACATTTGTTATTTCACATGGCAAGCAGTCCAGAGGCAGGTGGACGGCTGGCATGGTGTGACCCGCGGTTCAGGAACCCTCTGCTCTATGGTCCTCACCATTGGCTTCATCCGCGGGCCAGTCCCCCTCACAGACACAAGACAGCGTTCTGGGTGTCACAACAGAATATGACAATATCCAGTGACAGAAAGGGGCCATTTCCTCTAGTATCTTTCCCTCGGGAGCCAGGAGTCCCTCCCCTGCAGCCTCCCAGCAGACCTCCCCTCCTGTTTCCTTGGTCAGAACCGGGTCATTTGTCACTCCTATGCCAATCACCACTGAGGCGATCACCTGGGCACAGGGGCTGTCGGGAGTCAACCAGCAGGACTTGGAGGGAGACACACCCTGACAGTGAGAGCAAAGTGGGGGACATTCATGGATGGAGGTGGGAAATGGGGCGAGGCCTTAGGCCTGTCTGGATCAGGCAAGGTGAGATGTTAAAGAAATAAAGTTGCTAAGATATGTTTGGACTGATTTCCAGAGACCTCATTGTCCTAGTCACCTTTTTGTCCATTCATTCACTCATTCATTCATTCAAATAGTGATTGATTACCCATGCAGTAGGTCCCATGTCAATCCTATGAACTGAGTATTATTATTTCTATCTTAGAGATGAAGAAACTGAGGCTCAAAAGTGGCATAACCCATTCAAGGTCCCCAGCGTAGGTGAGAATTGTCATATCTGTCTGGCTGCTGATGTGGGGGTCTGAGCCCCCCAAGAGAAGACCACAGGGCGCTGGGGAGGTCATGTGTCCCGAATGGGCCTCACCCCCCTGGCCCTGCTTTCAGCCCCACAGGAAGCCTGGGCTTGGCTGGATGGGCTTCTGTGCTGTTTGAAGGGTGAGGGCCACGGCCAGGGCACAGGCTGTTCTGAAACCAGCTCCAGCCTCACCCTGCTGTCTTTGGTGCCTGGCAGCAACACTCAGGGTGGTGACATTTCTCAGGTACAGTTACCCTGGGCCACACCCCTAATCCCTCACACCACACCTCTCCGCCCCATAAAAGGCCACCACGGAGCTCAAGCCCTGGGACAGCCCTCAGCACTCGACGTGCCCCGGCTGATCGGCCAGCTGCCCAGGTGGGTGCCTCCTCAGCACCGGGACAGGGCAGGATGGTGGGGTGGGGGTGGGGACCAGAGGCTGAGCACTAGGAGGTGGCAGTCCTGCTGCCCCCATCCTTGGCCCTCAGCAGGAAGCCTGGTTCAGGGCAAGGAGGGCAGAGAGCAGGCTGGCTGCACCTGGCAGGTCAACAGGAACTGAGACCTGAGGGCATCTGGGGGCGGGATAACCAGAGCCAGGCCTCGGTGAGGGGGCAGAGTAGCTGGCAGGCTATGCCATGCCCTCTGTCCTGTGGCTCTCTGGGGGTGGGGGAGGGGGAGGAGGAGGGAGCTGCTGTGGGGCCCACCCCCACCTGTGCCTGGCCTGGTGGTGTAGCGGGAAAAGTCCTGGATGGGGATACTGAACCAAGGGCTCTAGTCCCAGCCCTGCCATTGATTTACTGTGTGACCTTGAGCAAACGCTTCCACCTCTCTGGACTGAGTTTTTTCCTCTGTAAAATGAGGAGGCTGCACGTGATGATCTTGAAGCTTCCCCTGGACTGACCATCTCTGCTTTAAGTGTGTGGGGGAACAAGATGTTGGGGCCCCTCCCTCTCCCATCCTCCACCTCACCTGCTCTCACTCTCATCCCATCTGGTAGCCATTTCCAATTTCCAGTCCTGAGTCCCCAAGCCAAGGACTGGTGACTCTGGGTAATTTTCCAAGGCCTTGTGGGGCACCAGGCTTTATGGTCACCTCTCTCCCCAGGAGGCAGGCCAGGGAGGCACTGTCGGCTGAGAGAAGTGGAGTGGAGTACTCAAGGCCGCACAGCTGTGGCGGCATGGGGCCAGCCTGTCGTGAGCAGTGCTTGCTGAACATTTCCAGTGGGCCTGGGGTGGGGCGGTGGGGGCTCCAGTGGGTGCTAGCCCAGCTGTAGGGCATGGGGTGGAGTCCCTGGAGAAGGACCCCTAATTTCTCTGGCTCTGTGCTTCCTGGACCACCTGAAGAATGAAAATGCTTATAAAAATGTGCACAGATTCCTGCCCCTGGCCTCCTGGATGGGGCTCCAGGGCGTGGTGCCTGGGGATTCCTCTGCTTAAAGAAGTTTGGAAAGCACTTCTCTGGATGACCTGGGAATGGGGGACGTTGGGGGAGACTGAGTCTGTCCTGCAAGCAGGCCTACAGAGATGATAAGGTGCCGATGGCAGCCTGGAGGCTCCCAGACTCTCCATGGGTGGGTGCCAACAGCCACCTGCAACTGGAGACCCCAAGGCACCTGGCTTAGGCCAGGAGTGAGGGTGTTCTCTAGAGACTGTTTAAAAAGGAGAGGAGGATGACCTCGACAAAGGAGACGCCCTCTTCAAACCGAGAGTGTGGACAGCCACGTGCAAGCCGGGCAGCCTGGGTAAGGACAGACTCTATAGCTCTCTTTCCTTCCCACACCAAACACTAATCTCTCTTGAAAAACATGTTCTGGGGAATGAGGCCAGAGTTGTTTTAATTTCCTGAGCTACAGCATCATCTTTTTCTCTTGGCAGACTTGGCAGAGCCAATGTCACCAAAATGATTAAAATACTCCTGTTACTGTCCCGCGGATCTGCCTGATCCGGTTTCCTTCCTTGTGGGACATGACCTTCCAGAAGCAAAGCATTTCTTGCAGGTCCCGGTGAGCTGCCTCTGGGGTGAAAAGTCTCTCTGAGCCCAATCATGGGCAAAGCCCCTCCTCCAGAAATGCATTGAGGGCCATTTTGGAAAGAATCTTGTGAAAAATAATCCTGAAAACCAAAAACAGTGATTGGTGACAAGGGGTCATTTCACTATCTTTATGAGAGGGCTAGTCCTCTGAACTCGTTGGTTCTCCCACATGCAGAATGCTAAGCTGGGATGCCCTCTGCCACTCTCCCCTCCCATTGGGGACAGATCAACTAGTTGCCCTCACACCCTGGCTCCAAGCATTCCTCTTTAGGAATCAGAGAATATAATGATATCTTGGCAGATATTTTCCCCTTCATTTAACCCTCAAATCAGCTTTGGAAAGTGGGCAGGCTCACCCTCATTTTACAAATGGGAAACTGAGGCCCAGAGACAGGGACAAATTGTCTGGGGTAGAGGCAGATTTCCATGAAGCTGAAGTTGCTTAAACTCCAGGATCCCCGTTTGCTGAAAACAATAATATATATGAAAATGATCACTGTGTCGATGAAAAGTAATCCATAACCAATCTATAAATGAAAATTTGGGTGAGTTTATTCTGAGCTTAAATCTGAGGATTATAACCTGGGAGAGTCCTTCCACAAAGGAACAGAGCACTCCAAAGAAGTGGGGGTATACAGGGTGGTTATATACCCTCAAAGAGTATGTTTCACATGTGACTGAAACGTCCCTTTTACAATAGTCACGAGGCCGCTCTGTCAGCACAGCGATTGATGGAAATGGCAGATAGGTCTGCTGTCTCAGTGAACGCCACAGGGTGGCAGGTGTGTTGCCTCGGGCTGGGTGGTCACAGATGAGTGCTGCAATCGGTTCCCAGCCTAAAGAAAGATGCTTGGTCTTTAAGGAGATGCCAACATTGGGAGGGGGAGGGAAGTTGCACCTTTATCTCAAGGGTCTTTGTTCTGGCCATAGGGAATCTCTAAAGCAGATATACAATGCTTGCTCAACGGCCTTGGTCAGGCCCTTTTGGAAAGACAAGGTCAGGCCAAATTAGGTTTACACAAAATGGCTTCCTCATATACTCCAATATATCCTATTACTTGCCATTTTTATTCGTCATTTTCCCCTTTTGATCTATAATCTTTTGATAGAAAGCATTGATGATCAAAATATTGTCCCTCGGCACCAGGGTGGTTGCTGCCTGCCCTGGGTCCATCGTGTCCCTCGCTGCTAGGCTTTTATCTCATTTATTTGCCTAGTCGACCACGTTGGGGGGAAATAGTGGACAAGCATG
>NW_025795196.1:0-14550 GCF_021613505.1 Equus quagga
CATGCTTGTCCACTATTTCCCCCCAACGTGGTCGACTAGGCAAATAAATGAGATAAAAGCCTAGCAGCGAGGGACACGATGGACCCAGGGCAGGCAGCAACCACCCTGGTGCCGAGGGACAATATTTTGATCATCAATGCTTTCTATCAAAAGATTATAGATCAAAAGGGGAAAATGACGAATAAAAATGGCAAGTAATAGGATATATTGGAGTATATGAGGAAGCCATTTTGTGTAAACCTAATTTGGCCTGACCTTGTCTTTCCAAAAGGGCCTGACCAAGGCCGTTGAGCAAGCATTGTATATCTGCTTTAGAGATTCCCTATGGCCAGAACAAAGACCCTTGAGATAAAGGTGCAACTTCCCTCCCCCTCCCAATGTTGGCATCTCCTTAAAGACCAAGCATCTTTCTTTAGGCTGGGAACCGATTGCAGCACTCATCTGTGACCACCCAGCCCGAGGCAACACACCTGCCACCCTGTGGCGTTCACTGAGACAGCAGACCTATCTGCCATTTCCATCAATCGCTGTGCTGACAGAGCGGCCTCGTGACTATTGTAAAAGGGACGTTTCAGTCACATGTGAAACATACTCTTTGAGGGTATATAACCACCCTGTATACCCCCACTTCTTTGGAGTGCTCTGTTCCTTTGTGGAAGGACTCTCCCAGGTTATAATCCTCAGATTTAAGCTCAGAATAAACTCACCCAAATTTTCATTTATAGATTGGTTATGGATTACTTTTCATCGACACAGTGATCATTTTCATATATATTATTGTTTTCAGCAAACGGGGATCCTGGAGTTTAAGCAACTTCAGCTTCATGGAAATCTGCCTCTACCCCAGACAATTTGTCCCTGTCTCTGGGCCTCAGTTTCCCATTTGTAAAATGAGGGTGAGCCTGCCCACTTTCCAAAGCTGATTTGAGGGTTAAATGAAGGGGAAAATATCTGCCAAGATATCATTATATTCTCTGATTCCTAAAGAGGAATGCTTGGAGCCAGGGTGTGAGGGCAACTAGTTGATCTGTCCCCAATGGGAGGGGAGAGTGGCAGAGGGCATCCCAGCTTAGCATTCTGCATGTGGGAGAACCAACGAGTTCAGAGGACTAGCCCTCTCATAAAGATAGTGAAATGACCCCTTGTCACCAATCACTGTTTTTGGTTTTCAGGATTATTTTTCACAAGATTCTTTCCAAAATGGCCCTCAATGCATTTCTGGAGGAGGGGCTTTGCCCATGATTGGGCTCAGAGAGACTTTTCACCCCAGAGGCAGCTCACCGGGACCTGCAAGAAATGCTTTGCTTCTGGAAGGTCATGTCCCACAAGGAAGGAAACCGGATCAGGCAGATCCGCGGGACAGTAACAGGAGTATTTTAATCATTTTGGTGACATTGGCTCTGCCAAGTCTGCCAAGAGAAAAAGATGATGCTGTAGCTCAGGAAATTAAAACAACTCTGGCCTCATTCCCCAGAACATGTTTTTCAAGAGAGATTAGTGTTTGGTGTGGGAAGGAAAGAGAGCTATAGAGTCTGTCCTTACCCAGGCTGCCCGGCTTGCACGTGGCTGTCCACACTCTCGGTTTGAAGAGGGCGTCTCCTTTGTCGAGGTCATCCTCCTCTCCTTTTTAAACAGTCTCTAGAGAACACCCTCACTCCTGGCCTAAGCCAGGTGCCTTGGGGTCTCCAGTTGCAGGTGGCTGTTGGCACCCACCCATGGAGAGTCTGGGAGCCTCCAGGCTGCCATCGGCACCTTATCATCTCTGTAGGCCTGCTTGCAGGACAGACTCAGTCTCCCCCAACGTCCCCCATTCCCAGGTCATCCAGAGAAGTGCTTTCCAAACTTCTTTAAGCAGAGGAATCCCCAGGCACCACGCCCTGGAGCCCCATCCAGGAGGCCAGGGGCAGGAATCTGTGCACATTTTTATAAGCATTTTCATTCTTCAGGTGGTCCAGGAAGCACAGAGCCAGAGAAATTAGGGGTCCTTCTCCAGGGACTCCACCCCATGCCCTACAGCTGGGCTAGCACCCACTGGAGCCCCCACCGCCCCACCCCAGGCCCACTGGAAATGTTCAGCAAGCACTGCTCACGACAGGCTGGCCCCATGCCGCCACAGCTGTGCGGCCTTGAGTACTCCACTCCACTTCTCTCAGCCGACAGTGCCTCCCTGGCCTGCCTCCTGGGGAGAGAGGTGACCATAAAGCCTGGTGCCCCACAAGGCCTTGGAAAATTACCCAGAGTCACCAGTCCTTGGCTTGGGGACTCAGGACTGGAAATTGGAAATGGCTACCAGATGGGATGAGAGTGAGAGCAGGTGAGGTGGAGGATGGGAGAGGGAGGGGCCCCAACATCTTGTTCCCCCACACACTTAAAGCAGAGATGGTCAGTCCAGGGGAAGCTTCAAGATCATCACGTGCAGCCTCCTCATTTTACAGAGGAAAAAACTCAGTCCAGAGAGGTGGAAGCGTTTGCTCAAGGTCACACAGTAAATCAATGGCAGGGCTGGGACTAGAGCCCTTGGTTCAGTATCCCCATCCAGGACTTTTCCCGCTACACCACCAGGCCAGGCACAGGTGGGGGTGGGCCCCACAGCAGCTCCCTCCTCCTCCCCCTCCCCCACCCCCAGAGAGCCACAGGACAGAGGGCATGGCATAGCCTGCCAGCTACTCTGCCCCCTCACCGAGGCCTGGCTCTGGTTATCCCGCCCCCAGATGCCCTCAGGTCTCAGTTCCTGTTGACCTGCCAGGTGCAGCCAGCCTGCTCTCTGCCCTCCTTGCCCTGAACCAGGCTTCCTGCTGAGGGCCAAGGATGGGGGCAGCAGGACTGCCACCTCCTAGTGCTCAGCCTCTGGTCCCCACCCCCACCCCACCATCCTGCCCTGTCCCGGTGCTGAGGAGGCACCCACCTGGGCAGCTGGCCGATCAGCCGGGGCACGTCGAGTGCTGAGGGCTGTCCCAGGGCTTGAGCTCCGTGGTGGCCTTTTATGGGGCGGAGAGGTGTGGTGTGAGGGATTAGGGGTGTGGCCCAGGGTAACTGTACCTGAGAAATGTCACCACCCTGAGTGTTGCTGCCAGGCACCAAAGACAGCAGGGTGAGGCTGGAGCTGGTTTCAGAACAGCCTGTGCCCTGGCCGTGGCCCTCACCCTTCAAACAGCACAGAAGCCCATCCAGCCAAGCCCAGGCTTCCTGTGGGGCTGAAAGCAGGGCCAGGGGGGTGAGGCCCATTCGGGACACATGACCTCCCCAGCGCCCTGTGGTCTTCTCTTGGGGGGCTCAGACCCCCACATCAGCAGCCAGACAGATATGACAATTCTCACCTACGCTGGGGACCTTGAATGGGTTATGCCACTTTTGAGCCTCAGTTTCTTCATCTCTAAGATAGAAATAATAATACTCAGTTCATAGGATTGACATGGGACCTACTGCATGGGTAATCAATCACTATTTGAATGAATGAATGAGTGAATGAATGGACAAAAAGGTGACTAGGACAATGAGGTCTCTGGAAATCAGTCCAAACATATCTTAGCAACTTTATTTCTTTAACATCTCACCTTGCCTGATCCAGACAGGCCTAAGGCCTCGCCCCATTTCCCACCTCCATCCATGAATGTCCCCCACTTTGCTCTCACTGTCAGGGTGTGTCTCCCTCCAAGTCCTGCTGGTTGACTCCCGACAGCCCCTGTGCCCAGGTGATCGCCTCAGTGGTGATTGGCATAGGAGTGACAAATGACCCGGTTCTGACCAAGGAAACAGGAGGGGAGGTCTGCTGGGAGGCTGCAGGGGAGGGACTCCTGGCTCCCGAGGGAAAGATACTAGAGGAAATGGCCCCTTTCTGTCACTGGATATTGTCATATTCTGTTGTGACACCCAGAACGCTGTCTTGTGTCTGTGAGGGGGACTGGCCCGCGGATGAAGCCAATGGTGAGGACCATAGAGCAGAGGGTTCCTGAACCGCGGGTCACACCATGCCAGCCGTCCACCTGCCTCTGGACTGCTTGCCATGTGAAATAACAAATGTCCTCGTTCATTAACCCAATTCAGATGAGGGTTCTGTTACTTGCAGGGGAGTGTATCCTACCTGATCTTCTCCCCAACCCCACCTGCATCGCCCTCATCATCAGTCAGCAGAACACCCAGCCACGTGCCTAGCCCTGGCTTTGTTCTGACCCGGGACCCCGAGATGAGCCAGGCTCTGTGCCTGCCCTGTGGAAGTTCATAGTTCTGAAGAGATGGAGTGGCAGGTAATTTGATGGTTACAAGCTTGTGAGCAGAGACTGAGGATTTCTGGACAGGGACGGACTAACTGTCCTGGGCAGTATGAGAAGGGTTCTGGGAGGTGGCACTTGCAGGATGCCAAGGAGTTTTACGGACAGACAAAAAGAATGTGTTCCAGACAGAGGTCACAAGGCCAGTGAAGGGGTGTAGCTTGCTTAGAGAATATCTGGTGATACTCAAGTTAGGCCCATTGGGGGTGACGAGCAAGGGCTGGGGGGGAGTAGGAGGAGGCCAGTATGGGGCTGTGTGCCTCAGGAGTCTGTGTGTGCTGGGGAGCCAGGGAAGGGTTTATGCAATGGGTACATTTTGGATCAGAAGAGCCTGGGTATTCAGGAGAGAAGTGACAAGGAGTGTACTAGGTGGGGGCAGTGAGAAGGAACAGGCCCTACATTGTAGGGCCTCAGTGACCAAGGGAGAGAGTGAGGGTGACAGAGGAGGGGAAGGTAGCGGCCGGGTTCCTGGTGTGTGAGGAGGAGGGGTGGCTGTGTAAGTCTTGCAGTGGAGGACTGTCGTAGCCAGACTCCGGGATGACCCCCAGTGATCCCACCCCCTGCTAGGCACACCACTGTGTGGTCCCCTCCCATGCTGTATCAGGACTGGCCTACGTGACCAACAGACTATGCAGAAACGATGATATGTGACTCCCAAAGCCAGATCATAAAAGATGTTGTAACTTCTGCCTTACTCTCTCTTAGGTCACCAGCTCTGGGAAAAGCCAGCTGGCACATCGTGGAAACACTCAAGCAGCCTCCCGGAGAGCCCTGTGTGGTACAGGACTGGGGCTTTCTGCCGACAGCCAGCCACGCACTGGGCTCTCCCACCAACAGCCATGTGAGTAAGCCATCATGGAAGCAGATCCTCTGGCTCCAGTCGGGCCTTCGGATGACTGCAGCACCAGTCGACAGCTTGGCTGTAATCTCAAGAGAGACCTAGAGCATAACCACCCGGCTAAGCTGCTCCCAAATTTCTGATCCACCAACACTGTGAGATAATAAATATTTGTTACTTAAACGTAACATTTATGTCTGCTGTTTTTGCAGCAATAGATAACTAATACAGGGGCCTAGACCACCAAGATCTTATTCCCCTAACTGTCTTTCCTGGAGTGAACGAGGATTATTATTATCACTCCCCAGCCACCTGGGCCGTGCCTCCATCCACCTCTCTTTATAGCTCACAGACCATTTTCCCATAAACAAACTTTATTGCTGCAACCAGCCCCAGGAGGTGGTTAGAATTCCTGTTTTACAGAGGGGGAAACGAGGCTCCTAGAGGGGGAGTGACTTGCTCAAGATTATACAGTTTGTCAGTGGCAGGGCCTGAATCAGAAGCAGGTCTGCTTCCAGGCTGTGGGGGGCTCCACAGCCTGCCTGAGCACACAGTGGGTCCTCGGCACAGCCTGGGGCCTGGTTGGCGGGGTGCAAAGGCTGGAGAGCCCAGCCCCAGGAACCGTGCTGAGCGGCTTGCCCCAGTCTCCCAGCCGGCCGCCAGCCTAAGTCCCCGGTGTTGACCTCTCCAGGGGGGTGACTCTGGGCTGCGTCCCTCTGGAGCTGGCCGTGCAGCTGGACAGATTGAGGATGGATGGCGCCTCTGGCATTTACAGTGTCCTGCAAGGCCAGCCTGAGTCAGCCCCCTGATTCAGTGGCTTTCAGGAAACACAGGTTCCTCTCCTTTCTGCAGCTCAGGGCCAGGCCTAGGAGCCCTTGAGGGCAGGGATCCAGCGCCTGCTTCTGTCCTCTAAGAACCTCATGGGAAGGAAGGCAGCACAGGAGCTTCCTTAGTTGCTGCTGAAGGAAGGGAGTGCCGTACCCCTCACCTTGGCCTCAAGATCCACGTTCCTTTACAAAGCTCTTCACCCTGTGCCGGGTGGGGGTCTGTGCACCCCTCAAGGGACTTAGGGGTCAGCAAGGGAGACAGGCAGACACCTCGCAGCCTGCTGAGCAGGACAGGAGGTGCTGTGGGTTGTGTGAGAGGCCCTGGCACAGGGGACAGGTGGAACAGACACCAACTCATCAGTTCTTCCAACCTATAGGCCACTGGGGGGAGGTCTCCATGCTTGCCTCTGCCAGAGGATATGAAGGGCCTGGCCTCTGCACTGCCCTTCCACAAAGTCTGATTCATTGTTCCCAGCACCTCCATATACCCCGCCGGCCCTCCTGGCAGTGGCCCACTGGGGCTCCTCACCAGCTGCATTCTTTTTTTTTTTCTCAGTGAGGAAGATTGGCTCTGAGCTAACATCTGTTGCCAATCTCCCTCTTTTTGCTTGAGGAAGATTCACCCTGAGGTAACAGCTGTGCCACTCTTCCTCTATTTTGTACGTGGGATGCCGTCCCAGCATGGCTTGATGAGCGGTGTATAGGCCCATGTCCGGGATCCAAACCCGTGAACCTCAGGCTGCCGAAGCGAAGCGCTCGAACTTAACCACTATGCCACTGGGCCGGCCCCATCACCAGCTTCATTCTTACTTATTCTGGAGCCAGAAAGCCAGCAAGGCCCCCAGAGTCATCCCATCCCATTTTGCCCAAGCTCGGGCCCCAGGAATAGCCTCTCTCCTCATGGACAGGTGCACCCCCATCCATGCCCACTGCAGGGCCCCTCAACACAAGTGAGGGCACCTTGCAGAAAACAGCCCTAAATAGATTTAGCAAATAAAAATACAGGATGCCCAGTGAAATGTGAATTTAAGGTCAACAAGAAATCTTTTTTACTACAAGTATGTCCCAAATATTATATGGGACACACTCATATGTCTTATTGGGCATAACTGGGTCATATGGCAACATCTAATTGCAAGAGAGGCTGGAAAAGTTGACTATAGGATTATCATGACTGGATTAGACCAATCCTAAAGAATTGCTGGGGCTGGGAACATTGCAGCTCCAGAGAAAACCAGAGTTCTTTCGGCAAGAAAGAAGAGGGGAGTGGGCACTGGGCAATGTGAAGGTGGGGTGGGGTGGGGGTGATGGCGGCATTGAAAGGGTGTGGACTGGGAAGAGCTGTGGCTTTTCTCTTGTGTTCCCATCATTCCGTTGCCCACTGATGACAGGGGACAGGGATGGGGGATGAGGTGCAGGCAAGCTGCAGAGGGGAGACCAGATAGACCAGATAGGATGCTATCCAGATCTTTGCTTCTGTCTCTGAGGACCCCAGACCCGAACAGACAGGGCTCCATGGGGCAAAAGGAGAAGATCTGATTCCCAACTCGTATGTCTCATCTCTGGGCATCTGGCTTTCTCCTCATAAGAAGAGGATGGTAATGCCCAGCTGTCCCCTCCATGGCCAGCTGGGGGCAAAGGCGTCAGAGAGAGTGATGGCATTCTTTTCGAGTGGCCCCCTTCCTGTGTACATACCTGCTGGTCCAGGGTGGGCTGCACTCTCTAGTCATCTGCAGGAACGTCCTCAGGGACCCAGCGAATGCCAGGAGAGCCCGAACAGGGCACCAGGGAGGAGAAGAGTGGTGCACTTGCTCCTGAGCAATGATCCACAGGTCCCTGGGGAGGCAAGGGCTGCTGACACCACTGTCCCGTCCTCTACCTGCCCTTCCAGAGCCCCCAGGGAAGCACAGCCCACAAAGGATGGGACTCCGGCACAGGGCCGTGAGGGAGGAGAGGAGACAGGCTGGCTCCAGGTGTAGCTCGGACAGCAAGGAATAGACAGAAGCCCAGCGTCTGGAGAAATGCCCAGTATATGGATGAGGCCCAGGCAGACTGTGACCACCCCAATTCTGCCCTAATTCTCAGAGACTTAATGGTCTTCTGGCCTCTGGAGCAGCTCTTCTCAGGCTTTAACGTGAGCGCCAGTCAACTGGGGATCTCATTAACACGCAGAATCTGACTCTCAGGTCTAGGGTGGGCCCAAGATCATCCGTTTCTCTCCAGGTGATGCTGATACTGCTGTCCAGGGACCACACTTTGAGGAACAAGATCTAGACTAGATCCCACAAAGAATCTGGGACCCAATACCCTGGGGTTCAAAGAGGGGAGGAGTAACTGAGAGCTGTGGGCTGGGAGTACAGGGAAGGCTTCCTGGAGGAGGGGGAGAGGATTGGGTCCCTGAAGATGGGGCGGGATATGATGAAGACCCAGAAGCTGTCTTACACAGGGGACTTGCTTGCACAATAGACTGGAGACGTGGAGACTAGCTTTCTGGAGTAGAGCATTTGAACAGGGGCGGGGAGCAAGATGGTGATCTAGTGCTGAAGACTCGGTGCTCTCAACGCTGAGGCCCTATCCTGGTCAGGGAACCACACCACCCGTCTGTCGGGTGTCACACTGTGGCAGCTGCGTGTTGCTGTGGTGCTGAAAGCTATGCCACCGGTATTTCAAACACCAGCGGGGTGATTCATGGTGGACAGGATTCAGCGGAGCTTCCAGGCTAGGACAGACAAGGAAGAAGGACCTGGCCACCATTTGTGGAAAAATTGGCCGTGAAAACCCCATGAACAGCAGGGGAGCATCGTCTGGTACAGTGCTGGAAGGTGAGGGGATGGCACAAAAAGACCGGGCAGGGTTCCGCTCTGCTGTCCACAGGGTCACTGGAGTCGGAATAGACTCAATGGCACTAACAACTACAAAAAGTGACAGAGAATGTGAGCAAGGCAGGCTGACACTGGGAAAGGCCTTGAATGTCAGGCAGAGGCCGAACCTGGCTGTCCTCTGAGTGAGGAGCAGCCTCAGGTTCAGACGGAGCCGGATTCAAACCCCAACGACACTAGCTGGGTAAGCCTAGGGAAGTCACACTCTCCCTCGAGCCCTCAGTTTCCTCCTCTTTGAAATGGGGGCTATATGATAACCTTTATTATTTCAGGGTGTTATTGCAATATGCGGATCCCAGTACGTGCCCATGAGAGTGGTGGCGATATTTTGGGAAATCAGCCCAGGCTGGGCGTGGCCAGGCATGTTTTCATCAGGGAGCCTGCAGTTCAGTGATGCCCAGGGTGGGCAAAAGGGGACTCTTCATGGGGCAGTGGGGCCACACCCAGGTCATCTCTGGTGGGAGAGGGGTGACAGCCAAGCCTGGAGTCCTGGCTGGGTGTGGAGGGACAGTCCCTCCCCTATCTGGCAGCTCGTTTCCATTCCCGCTGGCCCTGACCCCCTCAGCCTGCAGGGGGACTGAGGGCTCCCGGGGGACCTTGGGCCCTGTGATCTGTGCCCCGTCCCCCCACATCTTTCCTGATCCCAGGGCAGAGAAGACCAGATGCCTGGACCCTATAGCTCGTCACATTCAGCCCTCCACAGTGCCCCTCCTCTGCGCACCTCAGTGACGGGAACCCACCGTCTCCCAAGCAGCCGTTTATCTTCAGAGAGGCCCCGCTATGCCGCTGCACCAGCCCACGCGGTTCCCAGAAGCCCTCCGAGGTGGCAGCAGGATCTTCACTTTGCAGCCCAATGAACTGGGCTGGGAGGCCAAGTGACTTGCCCAAGGTCACTTTGAAAAGCGGGCCTCCTCGTGCGCATGCCGGGCTCCCTCCACCAGGGAGCGGGCAGTGCCCTGTGCTCCCTCCCTCTCCAATGCTCAGCCCGCTCTGGTCTACCTCCTTTTCCTCCTCCCAGAGGAAAACACACACACACACACACACACACACACGCACACGCACGCTTCCCGCGCCAAGGCTAGTCTGCAGAGGGAGCTTCAGGCACCCAGCACCCCTGCTCATCTTTCTAGTTCCCCCTGACCTGTGCTGGAAGCTGACCCTCTGCCGTGAGCAGCTGCACACGGGGCCTTCTGGACCTTTCCCTGGGACCTTCCCTTTGTCTGTCTGTGTCCCCATCTGGGCCCAGCACCTCTCTGCTCAAGGAGACAGCGCTGCTGGGCTCTCACTGCAAAGGAGGGATGAGGCCAGGAGGGCCAGCAGAACCCTCAAGAAGGGCTTGGAAGGCTGGACACTGGCCACCCCAGGCCTGCCTGTGGGCCCAGGAACTGCGTTTCCAGCTGAGCATGACACTCCCTGCGCCCCATGCTGCCGTGCAATGGACCTGGCTGCACCCCAGCAGGCTGGCATCATGGTCAGGAGGCTGAGCTCTGGCATTCTGCCACCTCAGTTCAGTCCTCACCTCTGCGTTGTAGGACCCTTGATGCTTTCCTTTGCTTCTCTGTGTCTCAGTTTGCTCTATGAAGTTGGGATGAAAGTAACCCCTACTCCAGAGGGGCATTCGAGTGATTCAATGAGTCACCACGTTTGTTGAGCAAATATTTGTTCAGTGCCTGCCATGTGCCATGACAGGGAGAACCTGAACTGTTCTGGGCATTGGGGGTAGAGTTGTGAACAAAAAAAAGCTCTGATCTGATGGAACTCACGCTCTAGTGGGGGAAGAGTTCTTGCATAAGAAGTCAGGTGGCGGGAGATGCCATGAGAATAAAGCAGGGGAGGCGCAGACGGAGGAAGAACCCTGCCCAAGGTCACACAGCCGGGACAGCGGGGCAAAGGTGAAGCCTGGGTCTTTCCTCATGCCTCAGCTGACTCTCCCTCTCATCAGTGCCCATCTGTCAGGGGATGCGGTAGCAGGGCCCAGGCCCCTGCAGGCCACCAAAGGACTGGCTCCCAGCCTGGGATCCTGGCTAAAGAAGTGACCTGTTCTTCCCTATTGAGCACTTGAACCTAGGACTGCATGTTGAGCATGCCCCCTGCTCAGGGCCTTTGCACCTGCTGCACTGTCTGTCTGGAGGTGGCTCCCCCAGATGTCTGCATGGTTCACTCCCTGACTTCCTTCAGGTGTCAGTTTAATGGTCCCCTCATCAGAGATGCCTTCCTGGCCCCCCCCCCCCCACCCGTAAGGCACCTTACAGCTGGAGAGGGCTGGAGCTGTTACCTAATGCCACCTGGCACCTCCCGGGCAGGCAGGCAGCAACCTGAGCTCCAGCCTCCTTCTCCCTGTGGCCTGCCGTAACCCGACTCCCAGCCAGATCTGGGTTCTCAGGAAAGCTGAGCCTCTCCCAGGTGCAGAAGCCACCAGGAGGGCCTGGCACCCTTGGGAAGGGAGGGGCTGGGGGCCTGCAGGGAGGCCCAGGCTTCTTCCGTCGGAACTGGGATTCAGCATGAGGGCTCAAGGCTAGACTCCAGCAGACAGTTCCACTCCAAACATCCCCGATGGCTTCTGGACACCAAGAGGGACTGAGCCACGTTGGCAGGAGAGGCCAGGCCGAGGCTGACACAGGCCAGGGCGGTCCTCACTCGAGGGAGAAAGAGTCTAGGTGGAATGGGATGTGATGTGTGGGATTTGCATCCACGCCCTGTGCAGCCTCAGGAAAGACTTCTTTCCTCTCTGGACCAGAGGGGCTCAAAGGCCCTTGCCAGCACCTCCTTCAGTGCCCCTAGGTCCAACCAGCCTCGGAAGGGCCTCCAATGGAGAAATATCCAATAGGCAGGTGCCCGTGCTGTGTCACCCACCCCTGGAACTTATCCCCCCGCTCCCATGTTGAATGCACACAGCGGTGCATCTGCTCTCAACCCGCCCAAACTGCCACACCCACACACACTCAGTTACTCCTCTGTCCACTTCTGGGTTCCTCCAGGGACGGAGGACTGATGGGGTGCTGTTACTGGGACCTACCACCCTCTCCCTTAGGCCCCCGGAGAGTTCCGGTCCCTCTTTTCCTCCCTCCCTGCATCTCGGTATGGAGAAGGGATACCAGCTTAGTGGGATTTGACACCTGCAGTTCAGGCCAGCTGTCTTCTCTTACAGGATGGGGAGGGACATGGCTCAGTGCCATCCCAGCACCCGTGGCCAAGATGGCAGAGAGCTTTCCTCCTTGGGATGTGAGGGCAGAGAGAAACCTCCTGTCTTCTGCCCACTTCCTCACGGCAGAGAGGGGAAGAGCTCGGGGCAGGTGGGATCCTGGAAGCAGGACATCTGGGCTCCATCCTTCCCTTGGGGAGTTGGAGTACACCCCACCTCACCTCCAATGGCAGGTAAACTTTCTGTGCACCTGGAGCCCTGAGAGTTAACAAAAGGGCTTGAAACACCTGGGAGTGAAAATAACAGAGAACAAACAGGAGGCTCAAGGGTTTTCCATTCCTTCTCCACCAACCACAGGAATGCCCCTGTGGCCGGCATGGGGCGGAGGCGCCCACGTGCATCGGCAGAGGTTTCAGGCACTGGGAAGGGCCAGCTCTGCCTGTCCCTAAATGTCCTCCTCGAGTCCACCGAGCCCTGGGATTAGCTCAGGCTCTGTCGCTGGGTGAATTTGTGCGCTCCCCTCAGACCCCTGCACAGGAAACAAGCAGGGAAACCTCACGGTGGTCTCCACAGCCCACAGGATCCAGCCCAGGCTCCTCAGGCTGGCCCTCAGGGCCCTTCCCACCCCGGCCCTTGTGGCCTCTCCACGCCCATCTCTCCTTGCTAATCCCGTGGCTCTTTCCACACCCCACTTTCTGGTCTAGCCAGGCTGAACACATCCATCTGGGCACATGCTGGCACGCCCTTCTCCACGTTCCATTCTGGAGAGGCCAGGTTCAGGGAGCACGTCCTCTGGGACATCTTCCCCGGGTCCTGAGGGCTGGCTGCTCCCTCTTCTGTGCTCTGCAGGGGGTGAGCAGATGTCCCTCCCAGAGCTGGTGCCTCCTGGGATCACTGTGGGTTCTGTCTCCCTTACCAGACTGTGCTGGGACCAGGCCTGGCCGTCTTTGTGTCGCCAGGCCCTGCTGTGAGGTCCAGCATGTAGCAGGCGCTCGGTAACTATTTGGTGAGGGAATGAATGAATGAAGGAGTGAAGGGGTGAGGGTGGGCATTGGCAGGGCCCAGGCTCCCAGGATCGATGGCCCTTGACTCTGAGCTCCTTGTGGGCCGGGTAAACAGGTCATCTGAGCTCAGAGCACCAAACCGTGAGCTCGAGTGTGGTCTCCTGAGCCCAGGCGGCCTCGTGCAGATTCCTAGGGCAACAGCATTGATTGGGCACCTTCTGTGTGCATCACCCCTTACTCCTTGATCACGCCTGGCCCATTCCCACTGGGCCCTCTGCTCTCGTTCCTCTGTCCACCTTGACTGCTCTTCCTTTGCCCTGATCCTGCCGTGGCTGCTCCCTGGATTTCATCAGGTCCCAGCAGAAAAGCCCCCTCCTCCGGGAGGCCTTCCCTGATTAAAGTCACCACTCTCTATGTCTTGTCGTCCCGTTTTAATGCTCTGCACCATGCTTACCACTAGCTCAGGTTTTTCTTCTTTGTCTATTTGCTCATCATCTCTCCCTCCCCCCTCCCTCGACACACATGCAGAGATTGTTATGCTCTTCGAAGGCAGTCTTGGCTGCCTTGCTCGTGGCTGTGTCCCCACACCTGGAATGGAGCCTGGCACACGGGACGTGCTCAGTAGGTGTTCAGTGGACTAGTGAATGCCAGGCTTCGTGATGAGGGCCCCAGCCTAGAGTCCCTGTCCTCAGGGAGGAGTCGATGGTGCAGTTGACAGACACCTCCCCAGAAAAGGCCACGGCGAATTGGTACAATTTGCTACAGTCTTACCAACTTTCACACCCACGGAAGCTGCATTTATTGAGTTCACATCACGTCCGGCACCTCTGTGCCTTGCTCTACTGCTGACAACCTCCCTAAAGGTGGGGATTACGCTTTCCATCGGGGGCGGGGGGGGGGGGGGGGGGGAAGGACAGGAAGCTCAGGGAGCCTGCATGCCTGCCCCGGGTTAAACACTAAAAAGAAGCAGGGGCTTCACCCCCCCCTCTCGGTTACATATACGACCTCCCTCTGTGCGGCAGGCACAGCTCTGCCTCTTTCCAGATAAGGACCGGAGGCTCAGCGAAGTTGGGTGATTGCCCTCACAGGCTGGGGGAGGCTGCTGGAGCCTTGGAGCTCCCCCTCTGTCTTCTGCTCAGAGCTCCTCCCTTGGGCCTCAAGGTCAATTCTGGCCTTCCCGGAGGCAGCTCTGCAGCTCGCTCTCTCTTTCTCTGTCTCTCTTCTTCAGTCTCAGGCCTGGGGGATGGGGGCGAGGGCTGAAGACCCTTATTTATATTCTCCAGCTCTGGATTCTAACATTATCTCTTCCCGATGCCTCAGGCCACCTCTGCCAATGTGCCTCTTGTGACTGTAAAATCAAACTGGCCTACGTGTCACGTCCCCCCTGCGCCCCTGCCTGCAGACCACCTCCCTCTTCCAGCTGACAAATAAAAATGGCAAGCAATAGGATATATTGGAGTATATGAGGAAGCCATTTGGTATAAACCTAATTCGGCCTGACTTTGTTTTTTCCAAAAGGGTCTGACTGTGGCTGTTGAGCACGCATTGTATATCTGCTTTAGATATTTCCTATGGCAAGAACAAAGGCCCTT
>NW_025795197.1:0-2008 GCF_021613505.1 Equus quagga
TAGATTCGTTTCAATCTTAACCAACTAGACCAGGTACAAAACTCTTTTCTGACTTTCTCTCACACAAACCTTCTATAGCTTTCTTTTTGCTTTCAGAATTTGTCCCATGTCTTGATTCTTTCTTCTTTTTTTTCCCACCTAGTACTTTAGGACAAATTTATCTTTCTTAACCAACCAAGCAAAATATTTCCATTCTTTATACCTTCTTTACTGAAAACTTACACCTTACTTTCCTTGAATATAAATACATTTTCCTTATTAACTTCTAATAGCTTTAATCACATATATTACAACTCTTTAACCTTTAACGGACTGTAGTAAACACTAAAATGGTAAGCAATTACGAATTGTCTTTTATATCAGCATTCTAAACACTTTTCATAATTTCTAGAAACATGCCACACTTTACAGTAAAAGACCCAAAGACTTTTAGCCTCTCTGCAATAAGAAGGCAAAAGTAGATAAACTTAGATATGTTTAACAATAATGTTTCAGTGCTCTATCCAATCCAAAAATGACCCAGATATTCAGATTTTTTATCATTTCACTTAACTTGGCAAAACTCAAGATTGTTACCAAAAAGAATTTTGAAGGTGTTTTTTTTTTTCCAAGTATACAGACCATAAAAGTTATTTTACCCAGTTTTATCTATTTAAATCATTTGTTTCCAACAATTATGTTCAGATTACCTACGAAAACCTCACGAGACATTAGACAAAACTGGTCACCATTTAAAGCTATTATTTTGCTGACGAATGTAACAGACAACGTGAGCTTATTTGACTAGTAAACCCAGGCTGCATGCCTGCATCACATCCAAATGCTGACAACTCTTGAGGACATGCCTTTTCAATCAAACCAACAACTTAAACTTTCATTAACCAAAGATTAACCTTTATCATGTTAACTTGAAAGACATTTGGGTTAAAACTTTTTGTAAGCGCTTACTTTAAGTCAATGGAATAGAGCTCTTTAGAAATTGTACCATCTGGAGGTAAAGTATCACATGTTCGTAACATGTGTAGACACACACAGACAGACATATAGACCTTAGATTTCTGTTCTCATAGCAGACTACGGTGGAAAAACTTCTTTTCCTAGTTTTTTTTTCCCTCTTTCTCTCTTTCTTTCTTTCTTTTGGCCTTAGCAATCTGGCTTGGGATTCCCCTTTGTTAAGCAATTGCAGTCACAGTATGAAGCCAACCTGAGTCCGGAGGAGAGGCTGCGCATTCAGGAACTGATCGGGCTTTTTAAAAGCTCTATTTCCCGCTTCTCTTTTAATTTTGTTTTGTTTAAGGCCCTAACAACTTCTAAGGACAGTGTCGTGGGTCAGAAAGTGTGCTGCTTGTGAGTGTTACTCCCTGTAGAAAGGTCGTAAACACTCTCTTATGTGCCTCGCTTTCTCCTCCGGCGATCTAAAACCACCGTGGGTCTCGGAGCGTCGGGTGACCAGCCCTTATGTGCGCATCCCCGGACGAGCCTGTAATTAATTACCGTGAATGAGAGTGGAGTTCCCTATGGGACCTGACAAATAAAAATGGCAAGTAATAGCATATATTGGAGTATATGATGAGGGCATTTTGTGTAAACCTAATTCGGCCTGACCTTGTCTTTCCAAAAGGGCCTGACCAAGGCCGTTGAGCATGCATTGTATATCTGCTTTAGAGATTCCATGTGGCAAGAGCGAAGGCCCTTGAGATAAAGGTGCAACTTCCCTCCCCCTCCCAACGTTGGCATCTCCTTAAAGACCAAGCATCTTTCTTTAGGCTGGGAACCGATTGCAGAGCTCATTTGTGACCGCCCAGCCCGAGGCAACACACCTGCCACCCCACGGTGTTCACTGAGACAGCAGACCTATCTGCCGTTTCCATCAATCGCTGAGCTGACAGAGCGGCCTCGTGACTATTGTAAAAGGGACGTTTCAGTCACATGTGAAACATACTCTTTGAGGGTATATAACCACCCTGTATACCCCCACTTCTTTGGAGTGCTCTGTTCCTTTGTGGAA
>NW_025795198.1:0-2008 GCF_021613505.1 Equus quagga
TTCCACAAAGGAACAGAGCACTCCAAAGAAGTGGGGGTATACAGGGTGGTTATATACCCTCAAAGAGTATGTTTCACATGTGACTGAAACGTCCCTTTTACAATAGTCACGAGGCCGCTCTGTCAGCTCAGCGATTGATGGAAACGGCAGATAGGTCTGCTGTCTCAGTGAACACCGTGGGGTGGCAGGTGTGTTGCCTCGGGCTGGGCGGTCACAAATGAGCTCTGCAATCGGTTCCCAGCCTAAAGAAAGATGCTTGGTCTTTAAGGAGATGCCAACGTTGGGAGGGGGAGGGAAGTTGCACCTTTATCTCAAGGGCCTTCGCTCTTGCCACATGGAATCTCTAAAGCAGATATACAATGCATGCTCAACGGCCTTGGTCAGGCCCTTTTGGAAAGACAAGGTCAGGCCGAATTAGGTTTACACAAAATGCCCTCATCATATACTCCAATATATGCTATTACTTGCCATTTTTATTTGTCAGGTCCCATAGGGAACTCCACTCTCATTCACGGTAATTAATTACAGGCTCGTCCGGGGATGCGCACATAAGGGCTGGTCACCCGACGCTCCGAGACCCACGGTGGTTTTAGATCGCCGGAGGAGAAAGCGAGGCACATAAGAGAGTGTTTACGACCTTTCTACAGGGAGTAACACTCACAAGCAGCACACTTTCTGACCCACGACACTGTCCTTAGAAGTTGTTAGGGCCTTAAACAAAACAAAATTAAAAGAGAAGCGGGAAATAGAGCTTTTAAAAAGCCCGATCAGTTCCTGAATGCGCAGCCTCTCCTCCGGACTCAGGTTGGCTTCATACTGTGACTGCAATTGCTTAACAAAGGGGAATCCCAAGCCAGATTGCTAAGGCCAAAAGAAAGAAAGAAAGAGAGAAAGAGGGAAAAAAAAACTAGGAAAAGAAGTTTTTCCACCGTAGTCTGCTATGAGAACAGAAATCTAAGGTCTATATGTCTGTCTGTGTGTGTCTACACATGTTACGAACATGTGATACTTTACCTCCAGATGGTACAATTTCTAAAGAGCTCTATTCCATTGACTTAAAGTAAGCGCTTACAAAAAGTTTTAACCCAAATGTCTTTCAAGTTAACATGATAAAGGTTAATCTTTGGTTAATGAAAGTTTAAGTTGTTGGTTTGATTGAAAAGGCATGTCCTCAAGAGTTGTCAGCATTTGGATGTGATGCAGGCATGCAGCCTGGGTTTACTAGTCAAATAAGCTCACGTTGTCTGTTACATTCGTCAGCAAAATAATAGCTTTAAATGGTGACCAGTTTTGTCTAATGTCTCGTGAGGTTTTCGTAGGTAATCTGAACATAATTGTTGGAAACAAATGATTTAAATAGATAAAACTGGGTAAAATAACTTTTATGGTCTGTATACTTGGAAAAAAAAAAACACCTTCAAAATTCTTTTTGGTAACAATCTTGAGTTTTGCCAAGTTAAGTGAAATGATAAAAAATCTGAATATCTGGGTCATTTTTGGATTGGATAGAGCACTGAAACATTATTGTTAAACATATCTAAGTTTATCTACTTTTGCCTTCTTATTGCAGAGAGGCTAAAAGTCTTTGGGTCTTTTACTGTAAAGTGTGGCATGTTTCTAGAAATTATGAAAAGTGTTTAGAATGCTGATATAAAAGACAATTCGTAATTGCTTACCATTTTAGTGTTTACTACAGTCCGTTAAAGGTTAAAGAGTTGTAATATATGTGATTAAAGCTATTAGAAGTTAATAAGGAAAATGTATTTATATTCAAGGAAAGTAAGGTGTAAGTTTTCAGTAAAGAAGGTATAAAGAATGGAAATATTTTGCTTGGTTGGTTAAGAAAGATAAATTTGTCCTAAAGTACTAGGTGGGAAAAAAAAGAAGAAAGAATCAAGACATGGGACAAATTCTGAAAGCAAAAAGAAAGCTATAGAAGGTTTGTGTGAGAGAAAGTCAGAAAAGAGTTTTGTACCTGGTCTAGTTGGTTAAGATTGAAACGAATCTA
>NW_025795199.1:0-9455 GCF_021613505.1 Equus quagga
AGAAAAAAGAATGAAGAAAAGTGAAGAGAGCCTAAGGTACTTATGGGACATCAGCAAGTGGACCAATATATGCATCATGGAACTTCCAGAAGGAAAGAGAAAGGGACAAAAGATTTATTTGAGGAAATAATGGCCAAAAACTTCCCAAATCTGAGGAATGAAAGATATCCAAATTCAAGAGTTAAGCAACATTCTACTAGACTGGATATCTGAAGACTGATCTTATATATATATATAATTTCTATTGAGTTCATAAGAGTTGACATCATTGTGAAATTTCAGTTGTACATTGTTTCTTGTCTGTCACCACGTAAGTGTTCTCCTTCACCCCCTATGCCCACCCCTCACCCCCCTTCCACTGGTAACCACTGAACTGTTTTCTTTGTCCATGTGTTTGTTTATATTCCACATGTGAGTGAAATAATCTGGTGTTTGTCTTTTTCAGTCTTACTTCCCTTAGCATAATTCCCTCCAGGTCCTTCCATGTTGTTGCAAATGGGATGGATCCGTCTTCTTTTAATGGCCGAGTAGTATTCCATTGTATATATACCACATCATCTTTATCCAATCATTGGTCAATGGGCACTTTGGTTGCTTCCAGGTCTTGGCTATTGTGGATAGTGCTGCTATCAACACAGGGGTGCATATGTTCTTTGGATTATTGATTTCAAGTTGTTTAGGTAGATACCCAGTAATGGAATAACTGGATATGGTATTTCTATTTTTAGTTTTCTGAGGAACCTCCATCTTGTTTTCCATAGTGGCTATACCAGTTTGCAGTCCCACCAGCAGTGTATGAGGGTTCCCTTTTCTCCACACCCTCTCCAACTTTTGTTATTTTTAGTCTTAGTGATTATAGCCATTTAAACAGGTCTAAGGTGGTATCTTAGTGTAGTTTTGATTTGCATTTCCCTGATGATTAGTGATGTTGAACATCTTTTCATGTGTTTCTTGGCCATCTGTATATCTTCTTTGGAAAAATGTTCTTATCCCCTGCTCATTTTTTGCTTGTGCTGTCTTTTTGTTGTTCAGTTGTGTGAATTCCTTATATATTATGGAGATTAACTCCTTGTCAGATATATGATTTGCAAATATTTTCTCCCACTTGGTGGGCTGTCTTTTTGTTTTGATCCTAGTTTCTTTTGCCTTGCAGAAGCTCTTTAGTCTGATGAAGTCCCACTTATTTTTTTCTTCTGTTTCCCTTGTCTGAGAAGACCTGGTATTCAAAAAGATCCTTTTAAGTTTGATGTCAGTGAGCCTACTACCTATATTTTCTTCTAGGAGTTTTATGGTTTCAGGACTTATCATCAAGTCTTTGATCCATTTTATTTTTGTGTATGGCATGAGATAATGGTCTACTTTCATTCTTTTGCATGTGGCTGTCCAGTTTTCCCAACACCATTTGTTGAAAATACTTTCCTTTCTCCATTGTATGTTCCCAGCTCCTTTGTCAAAGATTAGCTGTCCATAGATGTGTGGTTTTCCTTCTGGGCTTTCAGTTCCGTTCCACTGATCTGTGTGTCTGTTTTTGTACCAGTACCATGTCATTTTGATCACTATGGCTTTGTAGTACATTTTGAAGTCAGGGATGGTGGTACCTCCAGCTTTGTTCTTTTTTCTCAGGATTGCTTTAGCAATTTGGGGTCTTTGGTTGCCCCATATGAATTTTAGGATTCTCTGTTCTGTTTCCATGAAGAATGTCATTGGGATTCTGATTGGGATTGCATTACATCTGTAGATTGCTTTGGGTAGTATGGACATTTTAACCGTGTTTATTCTTCCAATCCATGTGCGTGGAATCTCTTTCCATCTCTTTATGTCATCATCTATTTTTTAAGACTGATTATATTTTTAATGGCCTTAAAGTCGTTTTATTACCCAGGTGAACATACCTACTACTTTGCATTACTCTTATTCAGTGGAGGAGTGAACATCGTAGAGAATCAACCTGCAGCTCTGTAATCATGTCTGGTTTGGGTGCAGAGGAGAAACCAAACTCCCAAGGGACAGGCCTGAGGGACAGCGTTATAGGAAGGCACAGTTTCACTTCACCCTAGTGAACCTGTGACAGTGTGTTAAGGTAAGGGAAATAACCAATTCATAGACTTTAACAGTGATGGCTATGATACAATTAATAATCTCTCCCTTTGAATAAGTCTTCTTACCAAAGAGCCAAGAATGCCTTGAAATCACTAACTCTGTTCTAAACCTTATGCAACTTGCTGTTTTATATGGTTTTTTCAAAGTCATATGATATAAAAGTACTATCAGATACTCTCTAAAACCACAGTTCTTAACCTCTTACAGAGTAACAGACCTCTCAGAGAGTATGTTATAAGAAAGTAGGGACCCTAGTATCCTAGAAAACTGAATCCACACACAAAAGATAAAATTTCAGAGGTTTTACAGATTGTGTGAAGCCCATCCATAGATGCTTTATGTGTTGCGGGGAGCCCAGGTTTAGGAATTTTTTTAATTAAATGATGCTTTAATTTCTGTATTATCTAAGTCACATGTGGATAACGAGATTAATGAAAATGTATACATTTTATGTATACACGGAAAGACTGGAAATTTCCTTCAATAACTTTATTCTTCACAAAATATATAATTAAATAAAACAATTCAACTTCTAAAGTATTACCACATTCAGGAAGAAGGCAGTCTATCACCATTCTAAATGACTGGAATGCCTCAATTTCTAATGGCAAAGTGCAAACTGAATTGAAATTAAGTTGGACTGTGACATCATTGCCAGGGATAGAAAAATAAAGGAACAAATACAGTCATTTCTAAATAAGGAACACTAGGCCCCTAGAAAAGTGACAGCAGAGTTTACTGAGTCTTGCACTCAGGCACAGCTTGTCCTGAGGAGGCGTGCCAAGGGCCTGGCTGAGGATCCACACTCTCTGCTCCAGCAGTTTGTTCTTCTGAGAAAAAAATAGAAAGCAAAAGTCATCTTATTAAAAAACACGTTTGGTTGCAACACAACATACAGCTTATATACAGTTTACCTTACAGCTGAGGTAATGTTTTCAAATTGATAACCCATTATGTTCTCCTGCTGTTCTTTAACATCTTTCAACGGCTTCCTCTAGCATGCTCCCAGGATGAAGTAAAAATTCCTCTCCACAACCCACAAAGTCCTGCGCATCTGGCTCTTCTCTCTCTGGCTTCACCGACTTCACCCAGAGGAACCTGTGTGCACTGCGCTCTGGCCACACGTGGTTTTCCAACCCTTCCCCTGGTTACGGTCTCTCCCAGCTGGGCCGACCCTGTTCCCTCTGCCTGAATCGCCTTCCCCTCCCCTCTTTGTTAAGCTAACTCACCTTAACCTGTTAGATCTCAGTCCCCTTCTTCAAGGAAGACTTCCTTATGTTCCTAAAACAACCTATTAAAAACTCATAGGCTTTTGAACTCTAGAACTGTACCTTTTTTTGACTACTTGATCACCGTCTATACCCACTAGACTGTGAACTCCAGGAAGGCAGGGGCCATATCTGGTTTGGTTATCAATGTACCATCAGGGTGCAATATGTGACACATAGGTGGAGACCAAAATTTTCTGTTCATTGAATGAATATGTAAATGATATAAGTCTATGATCTGGCTTGTGTAAATGAATATAATGCTACTGGAAATACTGGCCCATTGAATTGAGAAGAAGGTCTTTTGCAGTAAAAGTAGTTATGTTTGTAGGATGGTGTCTCTCTGTGTCCTCGAGAGCTGCTTGTCTATCTGAGGGAAAAGTTGAAGGTTCAGGAGGCAGAATAAGACTTCCCTCGGGGTAAAAAGTGATTTCACTTCAGTGCTGTGCTTTGGAGAAACTTCTCACAGAGACAGCAAATGACATCTCTGCAGTGCAGCTTCTCCATGACATCTTCTCTTGTCTAAACTTGCCCTTTGGGGCCACAGGTGACAAATGAGTTCCAACCATTATCCCCGATCCCCAAGTAACCAGTATATTTACCCACCTGGGCGGAGGCCTAGACTTGAGTTAGCAAAATAGCGAACTGGGTGAGGTGCTGGGAAAGAGTTTGATCGGCCATCAAAAAACCAAGATTTCGGTGAGTCCTTTGGCACAGGATCTTGTAAATTCCGTTCCTTGCATTGAGAAGGCGTATGCTGTCTCTCTTGAGAAGCTGGTCCGGTCACTTTAGGAGACTTTGGAGAATTCTCACAAGTCACTTCTTTGTGAGCTTCTCTTTTAAGAGTTCTCTCCTTCCACATTTTGACCTCATTGGAAAGATGAGGATCATTGCTTAAATGTGGGGAAAAATAAAAGAGACTGTAAGACTGCTCAATTCCAGAAATATATTCATATTTACATAAAATTTTTTTTCTTAATTGTGGTAAAATATATGTGAAATATAATTTACCATTTTATCATATTTACATTTTAATTTCAACCTAATGCTTCCTAAGTTTGGATTATTTCCACAGTTCAGAAAATGAAATGAGGTCAATATAAATTGAAAAATTGTAGTAAATCTCCGTGATCACAGAATCTTGAAAAGTATGATATTAGGTTTCAAATGAATCAGTGATGTCATCCAGCGTGGTTTATCTACTGATACTCTGTGGCAATAATTTGATAAGTTAGTCTTCTGGATGGATGAATCTTTAACGTACCTTTGTTATTTTAAAAGATATATTACACTGTGCTTTTCTGGATTACTTATAGTGTTGCTTCCCACAGGAAATGCTGCCTGCATTTATTCACGCCTTCAGAGAAGCCTGGGAAGCAATCCTAGGCCCTGCTCTCCTTTCTTTGATCAGTCAGCCAAGTGTGTTGATACAACCTCACACTTTTGGGTTCCCCCCCATTCTGCTCTAGCAGCTAGAGACGCCGTATGAGCTCATTAGGCCCCAGCTTAAAATCCTCCAGTGGTGGTAATCCTCCCGTTACATTTAGGAGACCACCCCAGCTGCCTCAGAATGACCTGCAATGTGTAATCTGGACCAGTGGCCTCTGGCATCGCATCTTGCACTTACTCTGCCTCATTCTGTATGCTCTGGCCACACTGCATGTCTTTCTGTTCCACTTTCCTCTTTGACTCAAAGCCTGTGCACATGCTGTTCCCTCAGCCTAGAAGGCTTAGCCATCTCTTCTGTCATCAAGCCTAACTGCTACTCATTTTCAGATCTACTCTTACATATTAGTTTCTTGATCACCGCCCCTCCCCACATCTAGATAAGGTCTGATCCCTCTGTTGGACCCTTTCATAATGTCCTGTTTGCTTTTTTTTTGTTTAATAGCCTCACACAGAACAGTAGCTATTTGCATATTTATTTAATGCCTATTTTTCTTCTATTGCATCATTAGTAAAGATTAGCACAAGATTCTAATCTTTGGTAGAAGCCAATTAATTAAATTTTTTACAACTGTTTATAAAGGTTACTGGGCTACAATAATGGACCTCAGGGATTCTCCTTTGAGTAAAGCCTCACTGACTTGGGCATATTTGTGGCATATTTAAGCTCCCCTCAAAGATCTTGGTTTACTTTTTGGTTCTTGGCTTAGTTAAAAACAGGCTTAGCTAAAATCAGTTGATGGGCCAGCCCTGTGGCCTAGTGGTTAAGTTCCGGGCACTCCACTTTGGCAGCCTGGGTTTGGTTCTCGAGTGTGGACCCACATCACTCTGTTAGTGGCCATGCTGTGCTGGCAGCCCACATACTAAAAATAGAGGAAGATTGGCATGTTAGCTCAGGGCGAATCTTCCTCAGGAAAAGAAAAAGGTCAGTTGATGGATAGCAAACCTCTGGAATGGTGCTACCATATTCTCATTCCTTTTAAAAAAGACACATTACATGAGCTCTAAAAATTACTTCCCCTATATGTGTGAGGGGTTGCCCACTGCAAAAAATATATACGCATGTGTAGGCATCATCCTCTCCCACACGTACCACCATAAGCATAATTCCTGTATCAGGTAAGCAGATCTTACCTTAACAGTTCATTCCATTGCTTTGTTAACTGTTCATTTTGCTGCTTTAACTTAGAAATTTTCTTTTCTAGCTGTATATATTCACTTTTCAAAATAAGAGCTCTTGTGCATTGTACAATGCCGCTGCCACCCCCACAGGTTAAGGGTTTCCTTGAAGGCTGAGAATCAGTATGTTCTGATATCACTGTGGGAGGCAAACACACAGACAGGTGATAATTTTAATTATCTCCAAAGTTCACAATAAAGGAAACATTAGTAAGTTCAATAAATCACTATAAAAAACAAAACATCTCAGCACCATCTCCCTGAACGTCATCCTTGACTTCCTCCTCTTCCCTCACCTCCTATGCCAATTCCATCATGGATTCTAAGTATCTGTGGAACCCCTGCTTCTCTCCACCCACTACCTCCACCACCACCACCTGCTAGGATCACTCACGGTGACGGCACCAGTCGGAGCTGCCCTTCACTGTCTACTCTCGACACCAGTGGGGTCCCCTGGAGGGCTGCTTCCACCACACAGCGTGTGTGGGGTCCACCCCAAGGCAGTCAATGTGCTCCCAATACTCAACACGTATTTGTTAACTAAATAAAACTTAGACTGCTATTAAAGAATATACTATTCAGTATTTTACACCATATGTGTACAAGTAATGTAAAGAAGTTTTGTAAATTTTAGGTAAAATTGCATAAAAGTGTGAGGTGCTTAGAAAGTGGAATGATCCACTGGGTCACTGACTGTTTACAAGGGAGGGGCAAGATGAGTGTGGGGAAGACACTCAATGTCCATTTCCTTTTGAATTATTCTGAATTCAGGTACAACACATACCTGAAAGTCACAAATTAGAAGGAATCATCCTGACCCTTCTCTAACAACAAAAGTTCTATTTTTACCCCTTGAAGTTTTCCAGGTAGGAGCTGCAATTATCCTGCAATGGACACTAGGGCAGTTCAAACTAAACAAGCACCAGACAATGCGTGGACAATAATACACACAAACATCATCTTGCATTTGCCTGACATTTAGAATTTTCAGTGTGCTTTCACACACAACTTTTAGCCTGATCCTTACAAGTCTATATCCAATCTAGAAGGTCAGGCGTTCTCCTCATGATTTCACAGGCTGTTAAGTGAGGGCAGTCAGCTTAGAGAACTGTTCGTGACGTTATTTCGATGCTGGACCCACTACACAAAGCTGCCCCAAGTACTGTTCAGCATTCTCACTTTTCAAATGAAACATAAGAGACAGAAATATGGGAAAAGATACAGTTTGAGGAATGTATATGCAGAAATTTGATGATTAGATTTGAAAACTGTATCTAAGATAAGTTTCAAAGAGTTTGCCAGTAAGCATCAAGTCTGTATTTTCAGTACCAACAACAAGTAGGATAATATTTACTGTATACTGACTATGTTTTTACAGTGCACATGGTTAAAATCTATTAAGATATGCTTGTGTTTTATTGGGAAGGGTACGTCTACCTTGACAGGTAAGTCATTCTTGTATACTACTGAAGGTATCTTCACTAATATGTAAAGATCTGATAGCGCACAGGTTACATTCATAGTTTTTAAGAATCTATAATGGATAAATAGTTGAGATTACAGGAAACTTAAGGAGGTATCACAGGATAAATATGATCTCAATGAATTCATTTTAAAAATAGTTCTTTATAAATTAGTGATTAACAGGTTTATTCTTGACTGTCATATATATAGTAGCAGTCTTCAAAATGTGTAAGTATACTGAGAAGTAAGATGGAAAAGATCTGGAAATATCAGCATTTTCTACTTACTTGAAGTATCTTGGGCCTGCTGATTTCGTCTAAGATTTTCTCTCAATAGCCTTATAACTTCTTTTTGATGTTCTACAGTGGCTTTTGTACAAGTAATTCTATTAAGAATAACAACAGAAATATGTAAAAGGCCAGCAACTAATTTTTAATGGAAGAATAAACAGAACTGCTGTCAAGAATTTTCTGATAAGATACATCACATTGATATGATATGCATAAGCAGCAGTAGGTAAGCCCTCACGATACCCCCTGGTATCATGCACTTTATAGCCATAAATAACACCATCAAATTGGAAGTGTTCTGTTTGGCTGCAGGGGCAATTTTTTTTTAACATTGAGAAACCAATTCTTTTAAAATTTCTGAAAGCCCAATAGGTATCATTAACTGGATATTGAGCAAAATTACATTCAGGGGCACCATAAAACAAATAATTGGGTTGTTATCATGAGGTCCTAGAAACCTCTTGAAGGTACAACAATTACCAAAGCGTAAAACCAAAAGCACCTTCTGTATACACTGTAAGGAAAGCACACTCGACTGCAGCTCTGATCTGAGGTGACACAGTCAGAGGTCACAGTCTGCTCATTGCACCCAGGAGAAAAAGACATTCTGTTAATTATTTGCTTGAGTGTTAATTGGCAATGCTAAATTATGAGACTTTCTGCCTTTCTTAGAGACTGAAAGTATCTGCTGATTCTATTCTATATAAAATTGCTTTGCATTTATTTAAAAAAATTTTTTTCTTTTGAGGAAGATTAGCCCTGAGCTAACATCTGCCACCAATCCTCTTTTTGCTGAGGAGGACTGGCCCTGAGCTAACATCGGTGCCCATCTTCCTCTACTTTATATGTGGGATGCCTACCACAGCATGGCTTGACAGGTGATGTGTAGGTCCACACCTAGGATGGTGAACCCTGGGCCACCGAAGCGGAATGTGCAAACTTAACCACCGTGCCACTGGGCTGGCCACTAAAATTGCCTTTTTAATGATGCTCCACTGAAACCAACAGTCCTATCAATAGAAGGCTGGTTAGAATGCATGAAGATTCAGAGTGCGACTTTTTGGGCAAAATTAGATATCATCATTAAACATTTATTAAACATTTACAGGAAGAATAAAAAGTGTGAGGAGTCAGAGGTGACATATTAATAAGTGGCAACATTATATTTCTAATTCAGTTTCCTTGACTCTCTGTTTAATGTTCTTTTCATTATGCTATACCACAAAGAACTTTAGGCATGCTATTGTATATGCTACTATACATAAATAAATCAATAAAAAGGGAATATGCTCTTGGGCACTAAGTACTACAATTTAAAAGGAAATAAAACCTTACACAAAAATACAATAGGAAGAACAAATGAAATTAAGAGAACCAACAGAAACCTTAGACAAACTGCTAAAAACACACACACACGTTCTTAATATTCACTTTCAAACAAAAAAGGCCATTTTTAAGCTGTTCCTATATGATTGAACAAGAAGTATCCAAAGACATAGTATGTCAGTAATTGATCAGAATTGTGCTTGTTTTCAAAACCTTTGCATACATAATGAGAATTTAATAACTTTAAAATCTGTAGATGTTTGTATTTATTTTATAAAAAGCAATAACAATATCTTAATATATTTTAAATTTATACAGTTTAGAAAGGAAATTTAAGCTACTAAAGTCATATTCAATTAAGACAAAGACATACTCCTTTTCA
>NW_025795200.1:0-1704 GCF_021613505.1 Equus quagga
CGACACGCCAGAACCAACTGCTGGACACGCCGGAACCACCTGCCAGATTTGCGAGAACCACCTGCTGGATGCACTGGAATCACCGGACGGATACTCCAGAAACATGTGTCGCACACGCCAAAACCAGGGTCCAGACACGACTGGACCACCTGCAAGGCATGCTGGAACCACCTGCCAGACACGCCAAAACCACCTGTTGGATACGCCAGAACCAGGTGCCTGATTCGCAGAAACTACCTGCCGGACATGCCAGAACCAAGTGCCGGAAAAGGGAAAATAATACTGGGTGAGCACTGGGTTTCACCCAGGGGTCAGTGATAGGGAGGGCAAGGAAAGAGACCTAGGAGTCCAGAAAAGCCAGACTGTGGACAAACAAGATTGATGTCGAGCATCCTCAACAAAAACAAATGACAAAAAAACAGACTCACCAACTCCAGAGGGGGCTTGACCGCATCTAAGGGGACCCCTCTCCGATCACAGACATAACACAAAGACAGACTCAGTGACTTCGGGGGGGAGCCTAAAAGCCCCACCTCATCATTCCAGAGGAGATTCATTCTCCAGAGGGATCCGGAACCCTAGACTAGTCAACAGGGATTGCTCCTGTTTCACCAGAGCCAAGCATCATCCCATCCTGAGTAGCTGGGTCATGCAATCCTTCCATTCAGAGGGGACTCTCACTCCCCTGAGCCAGGCTACCCCCAGATGGGACTCAAACCCTGAAGCCAGACATTAACAGGAAGACTTTATGAGGCAACTTAAAGAAATAAATCTTATAGCCATGCTGTGCGGTTGGCGCCACTCACCTCCATTGAAAGATCCACAGAGCAAAGCGCTCAGTGCAGCTGCTGCTGGGTCTCCCAAGGGGGCGGAGACATCAAGCTGGCAACATGAGCACCACAAAGAGGCAAACCCGATATTGGGTGCCAATTTGTTACTGAAAGCAAAACGCGTTCCATCCTGGTGAGTTACATCAGACTCTCTACCAGAAGTAGTTGTCTCACAAAGTAAGCTATATTTGCAGCAAATAGGAGACCATGAGGAATCATTTCCAGAGTCATGGTGTCCCCAGACAAAGGGAAGGAGGGACATTTATTTCAGATGGGGAATGAATATTCAAAAGGGAGAGGTGAGTATCCTCTTGCACAGACTCAGATAGAAAGCATGCTTCCACACACACTGCAGGTGATGGTAACAAGGCCTACGCTCCTCCTGGAGAGAACTTAGCATTAAAAATAAGGCAAAGGTCATACATGTAGCTCTTGTGGGAAGGTCTGGTCTGGCACCAGGAGGTTGGTGATGGCATCTTCTTAACATAACAAAAGGAAAAAATTTGGAAAAAGTTAAATTCTTGTAAACCCACTCTTGAGTTCCTCAGGACAACTAGTCAGTGATAAGGGCAGGTCCCTGTCAGTTCTGACAGGGTCACTGTGAATTCAAGGGAGGACTCTGTGAGGTCAGAGGGGGTATATGTGAGGTCAGGGGAGGTATCTGTGAGGTCAGGAGCACTCTCCCTGAGTTCAGGGGTGGGTCTCTGTGAGGTAAGTGGGTGTCTCTGTGAGGTCAGGGCAGGTCTCTATGAGGTCAGATTTGGTCTCTGTGAGGTCAGAGGGGTTGCCTCTGATCACATGGGAGAGCCATGTGGCCAGGGAAGTTCTCTGTTAGGTCAGGGGAGGCCTCTGTGAGGTCAGAGGGAGTCTCTGT
>NW_025795201.1:0-1704 GCF_021613505.1 Equus quagga
ACAGAGACTCCCTCTGACCTCACAGAGGCCTCCCCTGACCTAACAGAGAACTTCCCTGGCCACATGGCTCTCCCATGTGATCAGAGGCAACCCCTCTGACCTCACAGAGACCAAATCTGACCTCATAGAGACCTGCCCTGACCTCACAGAGACACCCACTTACCTCACAGAGACCCACCCCTGAACTCAGGGAGAGTGCTCCTGACCTCACAGATACCTCCCCTGACCTCACATATACCCCCTCTGACCTCACAGAGTCCTCCCTTGAATTCACAGTGACCCTGTCAGAACTGACAGGGACCTGCCCTTATCACTGACTAGTTGTCCTGAGGAACTCAAGAGTGGGTTTACAAGAATTTAACTTTTTCCAAATTTTTTCCTTTTGTTATGTTAAGAAGATGCCATCACCAACCTCCTGGTGCCAGACCAGACCTTCCCACAAGAGCTACATGTATGACCTTTGCCTTATTTTTAATGCTAAGTTCTCTCCAGGAGGAGCGTAGGCCTTGTTACCATCACCTGCAGTGTGTGTGGAAGCATGCTTTCTATCTGAGTCTGTGCAAGAGGATACTCACCTCTCCCTTTTGAATATTCATTCCCCATCTGAAATAAATGTCCCTCCTTCCCTTTGTCTGGGGACACCATGACTCTGGAAATGATTCCTCATGGTCTCCTATTTGCTGCAAATATAGCTTACTTTGTGAGACAACTACTTCTGGTAGAGAGTCTGATGTAACTCACCAGGATGGAACGCGTTTTGCTTTCAGTAACAAATTGGCACCCAATATCGGGTTTGCCTCTTTGTGGTGCTCATGTTGCCAGCTTGATGTCTCCGCCCCCTTGGGAGACCCAGCAGCAGCTGCACTGAGCGCTTTGCTCTGTGGATCTTTCAATGGAGGTGAGTGGCGCCAACCGCACAGCATGGCTATAAGATTTATTTCTTTAAGTTGCCTCATAAAGTCTTCCTGTTAATGTCTGGCTTCAGGGTTTGAGTCCCATCTGGGGGTAGCCTGGCTCAGGGGAGTGAGAGTCCCCTCTGAATGGAAGGATTGCATGACCCAGCTACTCAGGATGGGATGATGCTTGGCTCTGGTGAAACAGGAGCAATCCCTGTTGACTAGTCTAGGGTTCCGGATCCCTCTGGAGAATGAATCTCCTCTGGAATGATGAGGTGGGGCTTTTAGGCTCCCCCCCGAAGTCACTGAGTCTGTCTTTGTGTTATGTCTGTGATCGGAGAGGGGTCCCCTTAGATGCGGTCAAGCCCCCTCTGGAGTTGGTGAGTCTGTTTTTTTGTCATTTGTTTTTGTTGAGGATGCTCGACATCAATCTTGTTTGTCCACAGTCTGGCTTTTCTGGACTCCTAGGTCTCTTTCCTTGCCCTCCCTATCACTGACCCCTGGGTGAAACCCAGTGCTCACCCAGTATTATTTTCCCTTTTCCGGCACTTGGTTCTGGCATGTCCGGCAGGTAGTTTCTGCGAATCAGGCACCTGGTTCTGGCGTATCCAACAGGTGGTTTTGGCGTGTCTGGCAGGTGGTTCCAGCATGCCTTGCAGGTGGTCCAGTCGTGTCTGGACCCTGGTTTTGGCGTGTGCGACACATGTTTCTGGAGTATCCGTCCGGTGATTCCAGTGCATCCAGCAGGTGGTTCTCGCAAATCTGGCAGGTGGTTCCGGCGTGTCCAGCAGTTGGTTCTGGCGTGTCG
>NW_025795202.1:0-1240 GCF_021613505.1 Equus quagga
GGGTGGCCATGCAGGTCTCTGAGTTCAGGGTCATCTCTGTGAGGTCAGAGTTCTGCAGGGGAGGAAGACATTTCCTCCATCCACTCTGGGTCCTTCTGGCTGTACAATGAATTAAATTCACATGAGACAGAATAGCAGGAGAAAATTAAAGCTTTATAACATGTATACATGGGAGAGACCTGGAAAAACTGAGTAACTCCCCAAAATGGCTGAAGCCATCACCTTAAATACCATCTTCAGCTAAAGACAAAGGAGGATGTTGGGGGTGGAGGGAGTCAGTTACGGGAGATTATCAGAAAAGCACAGTAAACAAGAGTAAGGTTATATACAGATATAAGTCCTTGCCTTCTGCATTGATAAGAGTTTCTAGAGATAAGGTCATCCCCCTTCTTCCTGGTACAGAAAGGGAGATATCTTTACAGATGGAGATTTCCTTTACAAATGTAAATATCTCTTAACAGAGGGTAAGTAAATTCTACTTTTCAGAGTTTCTCTCATGTCTGCAGTTTTTTGAAAGATTTTTAAATTTTTTTTTATTTTTCCTTTTTCTCCCCAAAGCGCCCCTCTACACAGCTGTGTATTCTTAGTTGTTGGTCCTTCCAGTTGTGGCATGTGGGATGCTGCCTCAGCATGGCTTGATGAGCGGTGCCATGTTCACACCCAGGACTCAAACTAGCAAAACCCTGGGCCACTGAAGAGGAGCGCGCAAACTCACCACTTGGCCATCGGGCCAGCCCCCATGTCTGCAGTTTTTAAAATTAACCAGCCCAAAATAATCCTCATGCTAAAGAGACGTGTCTTGGGATGGCCAATTCCAGTCCCCCACAGTTCTCTGTGTCTTCATGGGAGGTCTCTGTCAGGTCAGGGAGATCTCTGAAATCAAGGGAGTTCTCTGAGTTCAAAGGAGGCTTCTGCGAGGGGATGTGAGGTCTCTGAGGTCAGCAGAGGTCTGTGTGTTGTCAGAAGAATTCTCTGTGAGGTCAGAGGAGATATCTATGATATAGGTTTCTGTGAGATCAGGGTAGGTCTCTGTGATGTAAGGGGATGTCTCTCTGAGGTCAGGGTTGTCTCTCTGAGGTCAGGGTTGTCTCTCTGAGGTCAGAGAGGTCTCTTGATGTCAGCTGTGGCTTCTGTGAGGTCAGGGAGTACTCTGTGGGGTCAGAGGTGATTTCTGTGGGGTCATGGGAGTTCTCGGTGAGGTCTTGGGAGGTCTCTGTGTTTCAGAAGTTGTCTTTGTGAG
>NW_025795203.1:0-1240 GCF_021613505.1 Equus quagga
CTCACAAAGACAACTTCTGAAACACAGAGACCTCCCAAGACCTCACCGAGAACTCCCATGACCCCACAGAAATCACCTCTGACCCCACAGAGTACTCCCTGACCTCACAGAAGCCACAGCTGACATCAAGAGACCTCTCTGACCTCAGAGAGACAACCCTGACCTCAGAGAGACAACCCTGACCTCAGAGAGACATCCCCTTACATCACAGAGACCTACCCTGATCTCACAGAAACCTATATCATAGATATCTCCTCTGACCTCACAGAGAATTCTTCTGACAACACACAGACCTCTGCTGACCTCAGAGACCTCACATCCCCTCGCAGAAGCCTCCTTTGAACTCAGAGAACTCCCTTGATTTCAGAGATCTCCCTGACCTGACAGAGACCTCCCATGAAGACACAGAGAACTGTGGGGGACTGGAATTGGCCATCCCAAGATACGTCTCTTTAGCATGAGGATTATTTTGGGCTGGTTAATTTTAAAAACTGCAGACATGGGGGCTGGCCCGATGGCCAAGTGGTGAGTTTGCGCGCTCCTCTTCAGTGGCCCAGGGTTTTGCTAGTTTGAGTCCTGGGTGTGAACATGGCACCGCTCATCAAGCCATGCTGAGGCAGCATCCCACATGCCACAACTGGAAGGACCAACAACTAAGAATACACAGCTGTGTAGAGGGGCGCTTTGGGGAGAAAAAGGAAAAATAAAAAAAAATTTAAAAATCTTTCAAAAAACTGCAGACATGAGAGAAACTCTGAAAAGTAGAATTTACTTACCCTCTGTTAAGAGATATTTACATTTGTAAAGGAAATCTCCATCTGTAAAGATATCTCCCTTTCTGTACCAGGAAGAAGGGGGATGACCTTATCTCTAGAAACTCTTATCAATGCAGAAGGCAAGGACTTATATCTGTATATAACCTTACTCTTGTTTACTGTGCTTTTCTGATAATCTCCCGTAACTGACTCCCTCCACCCCCAACATCCTCCTTTGTCTTTAGCTGAAGATGGTATTTAAGGTGATGGCTTCAGCCATTTTGGGGAGTTACTCAGTTTTTCCAGGTCTCTCCCATGTATACATGTTATAAAGCTTTAATTTTCTCCTGCTATTCTGTCTCATGTGAATTTAATTCATTGTACAGCCAGAAGGACCCAGAGTGGATGGAGGAAATGTCTTCCTCCCCTGCAGAACTCTGACCTCACAGAGATGACCCTGAACTCAGAGACCTGCATGGCCACCC
>NW_025795204.1:0-1276 GCF_021613505.1 Equus quagga
CTCACAAAGACAACTTCTGAAACACAGAGACCTCCCAAGACCTCACCAAGAACTCCCATGACCCCACAGAGACCACCTCTGACCCCACGGAGTACTCCCTGACCTCACAGAAGCCACAGCTGACATCAAGAGACCTCTCTGACCTCAGAGAGACAACCCTGACCTCAGAGAGACAACCCTGACCTCAGAGAGACATCCCCTTACATCACAGAGACCTACCCTGATCTCACAGAAACCTATATCATAGATATCTCCTCTGACCTCACAGAGAATTCTTCTGACAACACACAGACCTCTGCTGACCTCAGAGACCTCACATCCCCTCGCAGAAGCCTCCTTTGAACTCAGAGAACTCCCTTGATTTCAGAGATCTCCCTGACCTGACAGAGACCTCCCATGAAGACACAGAGAACTGTGGGGGACTGGAATTGGCCACCCCAAGATACGTCTCTTTAGCATGAGGATTATTTTGGGCTGGTTAATTTTAAAAACTGCAGACATGGGGGCTGGCCTGATGGCTAAGTGGTTGAGTTCACGTGCTCCTCTTCAGTGGCCCAGGGTTTTGTTAGTTTGAGTCCTGGGTGCAGACATGGCACTGCTCATCAAGCCATGCTGAGGCAACATCCCACATGCCACAACTGGAAGGACCAACAGCTAAGAATACACAGCTGTGTAGAGGGGGCGCTTTGGGGAGAAAAAGGAAGAATAAAAAAAATTTAAAAATCTTTTAAAAAACTGCAGACATGAGAGAAACTCTGAAAAGTAGAATTTACTTACCCTCTGTTAAGAGATATTTACATTTGTAAAGGAAATCTCGATCTGTAAAGATATCTCCCTTTCTGTACCAGGAAGAAGGGGGGATGACCTTATCTCTAGAAACTCTTATCAATGTGGAAGGCAAGGACTTAAATCTGCATAATAACCTTACTCTTGTTTACTGTGCTTTTCTGGTGACCTCCCGTAACTGACTCCCTCCACCCCCAACATGCTACTTTGTCTTTAGCTGAATATGGTATTTAAGGTGAAGGCTTCAGCCATTTTGGGGAGTTACTCAGTTTGTCTAGGTCTCTCCCATGTATACATGTTATAAAGCTTTAATTTTCTCCTGTGAATTTAATTCATTGTACAGCCAGAAGGACCCAGAGTGGATGGAGGAAATGTCTTCCTCCCCTACAGAACTCTGACCTCAGAGAGATGACCCTGAACTCAGAGACCTGCATGGCCACCCGGAGACCTCCCCTGACATGAAAGACCACCCATGATCAAACAGAGACAA
>NW_025795205.1:0-593 GCF_021613505.1 Equus quagga
ACAGAGACTCCCTCTGACCTCACAGAGGCCTCCCCTGACCTAACAGAAAACTCCCCTGGCCACATGGACCTCCCGTGTGATCAGAGGCAACCCCTCTGACCTCACAGAGACCAAATCTGACCTCATAGAGACCTGCCCTGACCTCACAGAGACACCCACTTACCTCACAGAGACCCCCCCCCCCCACCCCGGGGGAGTGCCCCTGACCTCACAGATACCTCCCCTGGCCTCACATATACCCCTCTGACCTCACAGAGTCCTCCCTTGAATTCACAGTGACCCTGTCAGAACTGACAGGGACCTGACTAGTTGTCCTGAGGAACTCAAGAGTGGGTTTACAAGAATTTAACTTTTTCCAAATTTTTTTCCTTTTGTTATGTTAAGGAGATGCCATCACCAACCTTCTGGTGCCAGACCAGACCTTCCCACAAGAGCTACATGTATGACCTTTGCCTTATTTTTAATGCTAAGTTCTCTCCAGGAGGAGCGTAGGCCTTGTTACCATCACCTGCAGTGTGTGTGGAAGCATGCTTTCTATCTGAGTCTGTGCAAGAGGATACTCACCTCTCCCTTTTGAATATTCATTCCCCATC
>NW_025795205.1:693-1844 GCF_021613505.1 Equus quagga
TTGCCTTATTTTTAATGCTAAGTTCTCTCCAGGAGGAGCTTAGGCCTTGTTACCATCACCTGCAGTGTGTGTGGAAGCATGTTTTCTATCTGAGTCTGTGCAAGAGCATACTTACCTCTCCCTTTTGAATATTCATTCCCCATCTGAAATAAATGTCCCTCCTTCCCTTTGTTTGGGGACACCATGACTCTGGAAATGATTCCTCATGGTCTCCTATTTGCTGCAAATAGAGTTTACTTTGTGAGACAACTACTTCTGGTAGAGAGTCTGATGTAACTCACCAGGATGGAACGCATTTTGCTTTCAGTAACAAATTGGCACCCAATATCGGGCTTGCCTCTTTGTGGTGCTCATGTTGCCAGCTTGATGTCTCTGCCCCCTTGGGAGACCCAGCAGCAGCTGCACTGAGCACTTTGCTCTGTGGATCTCTCAATGGAGGTGAGTGGCGCCAACCCCACAGCATGGCTCTAAGATTTATTTCTTTAAGTTGCCTCATAAAGTCTTCCTGTTAATGTCTGGCTTCAGGGTTTGAGTCCCATCTGGGGGTAGCCTGGCTCAGGGGAGTGAGAGTCCCCTCTGAGTGGAAGGATTGCATGACCCAGCCACTCAGGATGGGACGATGCTTGGCTCTGGTGAAACAGGAGCAATCCCTGTTGACTAGTCAGGGGTTCAGGTCCTCTCTGGAGATTGAGTCACATCTGGATTGCACAGCCCAACCTCTCTGGTGAACAGGAGCAATCCCTGTTGACTAGTCTAGGGTTCTGGACCCCTCTGGAGAATGAATCTCCTCTGGAATGATGAGGTGGGGCTTTTAGGCTCCCCCGCCAAAGTCACTAAGTCTGTCTTTGTGTTGTACCTGTGATCGGAGAGGGGTCCCCTTAGATGCGGTCAAGCCCCCTCTGGAGTTGGTGAGTCTGTTTTCTTGTCATTTGTTTTTGTTGAGGATGCTCGACATCAATCTTGTTTTTCCACAGTCTGGCTTTTCTAGACTCCTAGGTCTCTTTCCTTGCCCTCCCTATCAGTGACCCCTGGATGAAACCCAGTGTTCACCCAGTACTATTTTCCCTTTTCCGGCACTTGGTTCTGGCATGTCCGGCAGGTATATTCTGCGAATCAGGCACCCTGTTTCTGGAGTATCCATCAGGTGATTC
>NW_025795206.1:0-1309 GCF_021613505.1 Equus quagga
ATGGCCTTATCTCTGGAAACTCTTAATGGGGAAGGCAAGAACTTAAGTCGTTTACTGTCTGGCAACCTCATGTAACTGACCCCCCCACCCCAAAATCCTCCTTTGTCTTTAGTTGAAGATAATATGTGAGCGGTGACTTCTGCCATTTACTCAATCCGGTTTGATTCTTATCTAAAAGTTGTGGGACCGCCCAATGGCCGGACCCTACCGGCACTGGTACCATTTTAACTTTTTTTCCTTTGTCTTGTAAAGAGATGACTCACATACCTATGCCTTAAATTTAGCCCTAACCCTCAACTCGGGGCAGCAGCAGAAGCTCTGACTGCCCGTGGGTCCTGTCCCCATGCTATTCCACACTATTCTCTAAATAAAAGAGCACTACTGCCAGATCTTGAGAGTCTAAGAAATCCTTCTTTCGACTCCTCGGCTCACCGACCCCGCATCATTTCTGGTGGCCCGTACGGGGAACTTGCTTCAGGGGATCTCCCGTACGGGGAATTGCTTCATCGGCTTGTGAGCTCGAGTTCTGGTAAGTGCCCTTTTCTTCCTTGTGCCTTTCTCTTTTTCAAGGATGGATCTAAATTCACTTCTCCATCGGGAACTTTCTTGGATGGCTGTATGAATCCACGTTTGCTGCCCATGGCTACTCTATGGGGCAAATTGTGGCATTCAGCCTGAAGAGAATCAGTACCTTAAGCCTGAGGGTGATGGAAAATGAATTAATCCATTCCTTCCTGCTCTTTTTCAAGGATGGATCTAGATTCACTGCTCCATCGGGAACTTTCTCGGACAGCTGTATGAATCCACGTTTGCTGCCCATGGCTACTCCATGGGGCAAATTGTGGCATTCAGCTTGAAGAGAATCAGTACCTTAAGCCTCAGGGTGATGGAGAATGAATTAATCCATTCCTTCCTGACTCTATCTCTAATAGACAAATTTTACGTGGGCGCGGGTCGGCCACTTAAGTCATTAGGACGGCCGCCAATCTCCAAGACTCCTGTGGAAGGTTTCTTTTCCTAAGGCTGGATTGGGATCCCTCCCTCTGGCACCTGACCACGCTCTGAACTGCGAGGAAAGTCCCACTCGGGGCTCCAGTTCAAGGGAAGTACCAAACTCTAACCTTTGGTGGAGTATGGGAACCCCTTCTTGGAAGAATGGCTCCAGGATGCAGTTGGGTAGAATGTCCCCCAGACTGGCGGAAAATTCCTCACTGTCTTTCTCTTTCTCACTGTCTTTGTCCTTTTATCCTGGGGACCATTCGCCAGGCACCTATTCCTGCCAGGCAGAATAGGGAAGATGTTCAAGGGA